>NW_025110738.1:158621-196134 GCF_011392965.1 Frieseomelitta varia
TCAACGTACTTTGTGCCTGTTAGTTTCCCATCAAGAAAAAAAGGTCCAATTAAAAATTTATCAATTATTCCTGCCCGTACGTTTAAACTAAACTGGTGTTGATGTCTTGAATGCACAATAACATGTGGCTTTTCTTCATCCCAATTATGATTATTATGAAAATTGAATGTACCATCCCTGGTAAAACTAGCTTACTAGAGTTTGCTCTGTTTATAAAATTCATGATATCTCATAAACGAAGACAGATAGGATATATATTTATATGACTCTTTTTTCATCATCATTTTTAGGCGTATAATCAGCTCCCAAAGTGGGTCCCACAAGTTACGAAACACCCTGTATATAGCGAAATGAAACACGTATCCGTATATCTCTATATGGGAATTAATCTGCAAGTTTTCTGCTGTTGACACGGCTGTAATTCTTTTCGCTAATTTCACCGGGCACGGTGTACCTCTGAATTATTCGAGGCGGTTCCTTCCAGACCACCGTGTATATACGCGTCTACACAGGGGATATTCTTTTCCGAATACGTTTATCCGGTCGGCGGCACACTGGTTTTCCGCAAACCCGCCGCGCTATGCAAATATTTGCCGGGCGTTCGTCGGGTCTGGTTGGTGCACGCTCTTTCTCTCGTCTCTCCTTCTGTTACTCGGTCGTCGTTCACTCTGACGTATCTCTTAGACCCACGTCGCCATGGATACCGTCTACACGACGGTCCTGGAACGAAGGAAAAGAGAAACGTCCAAATATTTGCGTTCGACTAGCGCACACGGATACTAATCAGTTTCTTTTCGGCGCAGGACAGTGACACTGGACAGAAACTCTCTTCCAGTGCTGGGCAACGCGCATTCGAATTGTTGCTCCATTGTCTCTGTTTAGCGAGTTTGTTCAGATATACATACGATATAGTGCACATGCGAATGTGATGTTACGTCGTTGAAACGATCGTGTGTTCTTTGTAACTGTAGACCAGCGGTTCCCAATCTTTTTTTCTCTTCCTACCCTTTGATTAGGCTTTTCATTTCTGAGTAAACCTCCCTTAAAAATGTTCACGCAAGTCTCTCTTTGTAAATCAAAACTCTGTCCATTTTTGTGTTTTTATTTTGAGTTTCTTTTTTTTTGTGTGTGTGTGTTTACACCGCCATTACCAATATTATTTTCGCGTATCCCCAAGTTGGGAACCGCTGCTCTAGACGAAAGTTTTTATAATTTTTGGTTGGTTAGAGATATCTTGTTGGCTTGGAGCTATGTTGAGGAATTCTTTTTTTTTTTTTTTTTTCTGGCGGGGATAATACGTTCGCTGCGGCTCTGATTTTTGTACATTTACATTTACATGAAATGTAGTTAGTAAAATTTAAGTAGTAACGGTCATTTTAATATTTGCGTGTGTACGTAAAACAACATTCTCTCTGTCCAGATTCTATTCGATCAATCGTATTCGCAAAAATGCGAAATTGCCGATTTGTTTTTAAATTAATATTATAATTTCGTTACTTCTAATTCTAATATTATAAGTTCTGCGTGTGAAATTTCCGAATGCAGATTCAAAATTTTCCCGAGAAAGTAACACTCCATGTGGAAAAAAGAGACATCTTTGTTCCAGTACGGTATACGGTTGATTTTCAGTTTTCCTGGCACGGCACTTTAAAATTTCCAAGTTGCCGGACTTCGTTCTGACGGATTTTTCCAGGAACAGTGGAAAGAAATTTTCATTAATTTTTTACGACTCGAGTTCTCTTTTCATCCTGTCAGAAAAATTGTTTCTGAAACGTCGAGCGATTTCCGTCGAACAAGGTTTTCTAACAGGAACAGGTTGAAGCTAACTTTATTCCAAACGAAATAATCAACAACTTATCAAAGTAGAATTCGAAAACGTCTTCGTCGAGAACCTAGATCGAGATTTCCTCTGTCTCCTGAAATGTCGCAAAATCGCTTGTTCTGACACTCGAATCGCGTAGATTTCTCTCTCGACTGATTTCGGTCGTTACCTCCTCAAATTTCAGTCAATTTGCTCCCACTGACATCTGAAACGTGTAAATTTCACTGGTGACTGATTTTACGATCTCGGCTCGTCGTGTCCTTCGGATATCGTATATCCGAAATTTCTCCTGGCACGTGAACGAACCGATCGAAAGAAACGTAATCTCTTTTGACTTTAAAAAGTTTGGTCACATACGGTGCTGTGTTAGATTTTTTTTTTTTTTTACGAATGGCTATTTGGGCGTAATATAAAACAGCCTAACAGATACATTGGGACTCTTCTGTCCCAGGGTGGGCCAACAATCACTTTCTCCTAAAATAAGTCCGTACTTTTTTTAAAACGTTTTTACGCTCCAGCGGTCAACATTCGAAAGAAATAATTTTTAAAACACAATGAAAAAAATCACGTTTGAACCTAAATTCAATTTAGAATTGATGAAATTAGGTTTTTTTCGTATATTCTTATGTTTTATTAAAAAAGAAATAGGCTTTATTAAAGGAACTTTTTAGTCCACTCTGTATAAAAGAACAGAGTATAGAAAAAAAAAAAAAAAAAAAAAAAAGAAGTTGCGATCGAACGACGCCGGTGTCGTTGCCCTCGACCAATTATCTTACCGTTTGTAATCGTGGAAAATCGACGGGGAAAACCGTACGGAGTTCGCGGAACAAAAGGGTATAGGATAGTGAAAGTATCTGAACATTTGTGGAAATTTTTTCTGAATATATCATGCACGTTGTACAATGGACACGTGACATCGTACCATGCAGCTATCAATACTATCAAGTTTGAAACGAATGCGAAAATATACGTAGAACGTACGAGAGATTTGCATTTTATATTACGTGAATACGCGATTACATTTGGTTCTCAAGAAAGAAGCAACTTGCTTTCGTAAGTTCAAGGAAATTTATTAACAAACTTGTAATACGGTTTTTTAAATATATTGTTTGAACAAATGATTTTTTTCGCAAAATGGTGTACACCATTAAATTCGTCGTTAAAAAGAAACACTAATTTCATCAATGATATATAAAGAATTTCATCAATGTAAATAAAGAAAAAACACGGATCAAATATGTTTTTGAAAAAAATTTCATCAAAATCGATGATTAACATTTCGGTGTGTTCCCTTCACTGTTAGTTCAAAATGATGGAACATAGCATACACTTAAAAAATTGATCGCCACCCCCCCCCCTCCCCCCCCAAAAAAAACAGTGACTAGGAAAATTTTGTATGTACTATTATACAGTACAGCTTTGTCCTTTTTTTTATTTTTCCATGAAATACTATAAATCCTTATGAACATCCTTTGACCATATTACTAGTCTTCGTCGTCTATTGTCTTCGTCTTGGTTCCTATTTATCCTCTCTCTCTCTCTATCCGATTCTCCGGCTTTTACCAGTCGATTGAATATCGATTAAGCCTGTGTCACTTTCGCCGGCATAATTGAATCGTACTCGTGTTAATTCATTGCTACCTCGGCACGTTGAAAATAAATCGTCACGTTCCACCTCAGTTGCTCGAATTTCTGGAACTAATCTTGGAATTTCAAGATTCTAGTTTGCGGATCGAGAAAAATGTTTTTATTTTAAAACGCTCCGATTCTCTGAAGCCACGATCAGTTTCGATATCTTGGAAGAGGATAACTTTCCTTTGATACAGAATAAATATAATTTTGTGTTGCATTTATACGTTGAACAAAGTTACTGTAATTTTGATAATTTAATAATTTTATTATATTTATAATAATATATTTTTATATAATTTTATAAAATTTGTACTATGTATTGAATAAACTTATTATAATAAAATAATTTTATTATATCACAATATAAATATCGAATTGAATATTATATTTATAATTACATATAAATATAATTTCATTACATTTATTCTACATTTAATTACAATTTTACATAGAATAAATCATATCATTTGAAAAAAAGAATCTCGCAGTGACTCACGAAAAGATGTCCAAAAGATTTTTCAAACAGCCGAAGATGATACACACACACACACGCGCGCGCGCGCGCGTTCTCGTTTAACGCCGAGAAAGATCTAGAAAAAACGAGGGGCGCGCATCGAGGGACAAAAGCGAAGTGAACCGGATCGCAGGTTATCCGCTCGTAGCTCGCGCTATCGGATTATCAAATTCCTGTTTACGGTCGTCGCGTCAAGTCGCGCGTAAAAGCCGAGGGCCCGGGCTAATCCAGTCCTCGGTATACACCACTCATCAAGTATTCCAACGACAATCGTTTCGTGGCCCCTCTGCTAACTGGTGAGCGACCCTCGTTGCCGAACGAACAACAGAAAAAACTGGCGCGGGCAGTTGTGGAAAGGGAGGGCCCCTATTATTTTCCACGAGGCCCGTCCGTGACCATCTCCGGCGGAGGGGGAGAATCGTCCCTCCTCGTGGTGATCGGTCGTAATTTTTGGAAGCGAGCCGCGACCCTCGTGGGGAGCTTTCGGGCGTTAAGCTGAATTAACATAAGAGCGTGTGTGCAAACACGGAATGGGTTCGGGGACAGAGCGTGTCCGAGAGCGAGACAGCGTGACGAACGAGATACACTAGTAATCGTTTGTGTGTATGTATGTGTTGGCCAGAAACGGAGAAAGCAAAGCGCCGGGACGTGGCTGGATGAATGGGGGCGAGACAGAGAGACTAGGAGAGGGAAGGAGCGAGCGCGAAGGCTGCAAGAGGGAGAGTACGGTGGGAACACGTGTCCCACACGGAGATAGTTAATTACTCGTTTGTGCACGCTGGCTCGCTCGCTACCAGCGGCCGACAGGCCAACTGAGACGGAAAATCGGTGAGCGTCATCGTGCAAGCAGGACGGGTTCGTATATATACTCCTACTGTTGTACGAGAACGAGAGCAGAGAGAGTTTCTCTCGGTGCTTCGGTGGAACGAACGAGAGAGAGAGACGAGGATACAACGATGGAAACCAGAGAGAAAGAGAGAGAGTGAGTGAGAGTGAGAGGGAGGAAGAGGTTTCCTGGGGACAAAGACATCGTGCTGGTGCGTGACCGGCGTAGAAAAGAGACGAGACATTCCTGTTTCATCGGGCCATCGAGACCTTACGCCCAGCCGGGACGAAGCTGGAGGAGAAGGCGGCAGCACGATGGAGAACACAGGCTGTATGCGAAGAGGAGGCGAAAAACGAGGATGAGGTTAATGATATACATGAGGGCTACCGTATACTACCGGCTCGATCCCGTCTGCGGCTACCTTGTCTCCTTCCCTCGCTTCTTCTCCTTGTCTCCTTCTCTCCCGCCTCTTGGCTCTCTGCGGCCTCACGCTCGCGCCAGCCTCGCGTTTCCTTTTCGGAAGCTTCGTACACTTCTTTCGTTCCTCGCCGACGTCGACGATGCATACACATACACACGATGAATACATGTGCATCGCGCGTGCACTTGTATCGTGTAGTGGATTCTCTCAACGTGTGTCTAGGTTATACGACCGAAGGTACGGGTTCTTTACGTGTTAACACGTATTCGATAGTGTATTGAGTCCGATCTTTGCGCTTGATGTATCGCTTTTGATTAATCCGGAAAGCCGTGTAAAAGGATCGCGTTCGTCAAGATTAGATAAAAGAGGGAGCACGTGTTTCGCCGATATTAGACGTGGGCGTCCGGGATTTATCGGCTCTTTGAATGTTCCGAGGATTTATCGTTTATTTTTCGAGAACGTCGGCGGAGAGGCCGTGAGAGACGCTTTTGTGCGAGTAAATCTTAGAGGTGGAGTTTGATAGTTTACACGTGTTTGATAACACTTTTATTCACTTTTCTGAGATTAATGCCACGCGGTCGTGTGAAAACGCTGTTTCTCATCTCTACCGATCGAACATCCACGAGAAAAACAATTTTATTTTCTTCTTTCTATTAACCGTTTGAGCCCTATATGTGTCTTAGATGCGCGAAAGTCATCTGTGTAGACTATCGATCTCACATGTACTGCAATGACAGTTATTAGTGTATAAGATGCAGTTTTGTCACACCTAAAAAGAACCCAATAAAGTTTAGTGGGTTTCAAATATATAGTTTAAATTTTTTACAAAATAATCAAATCATTAAAATTGTATCATTATAGTTTTATTTTTTCGCGAAATAAATTCAACACAGATACAAAGTACTTATGTAATTTAGAAATGAATATTTGATCGTTTGGAATACAAGTTTAAAATTTTCCATATTTTTGAGGTTATGTTTTGAGGTTAAATATTCAGATTCATTCGTACACAAAGTTACATAAAGTTTTCCATATTTTTGAGGTTATGTTCGTTAAGCTCAAGTATTCAGATTCATCGACATATATCTTCAAATTAAGGCACATTTTCAATCTTGATGTTTCTAATTAAATAATCTGTGCTCAAAAATAGCTCTCTTGTTATTATTCAGTTTGGCTCGATTGAAAAATTACAATTACAACGTTACATAAAGTTTTCCATATTTTTGAGGTTATGTTCGTTAAGCTCGTCAAGTATTCAGATTCATCGACATATATCTTCAAATTAAGGCACATTTTCAATCTTGATGTTTCTAATTAAATAATCTGTGCTCAAAAATAGCTCTCTTGTTATTATTCAGTTTGGCTCGATTGAAAAATTACAATCACAACTTGGCTACTTGTGTTCACCAATCAACAGAATCCATTGATCTTTGGCGGCAAACCAAGCGGAAAACTATTCCTTCCACAGGGATCGTTTGCGCCGGAAATATTCAGAGTATTCAGCGCTAAAATCCATTTAATCTTTTGTAATAAACGAAATCTGCACTGATCAACGCTACGAGACTCTTCCGTCTCTCGGAGAAATACAATTTTTTCCAGTCACGGCACGCTCCAGAATTTGGAAGAAAATAAACATATAGCTGGCGGCTCTTCGAGCGTGTAAAGTATTCGCGCGATGCGCGCCGCGTGGCCGTGCCGAGCCGAGACAGAGAGAAGATTGTGCAAGCGTACAATACGCGCGATTCCGCCAGCCAGTTTCGCAGTCGCTCGAGCGAATATCGGTATTTGCTACCAGCGTTACAAGACCGCGCACGCTCCGCTGACTTTTCGAACGGCGAAACGCGCGCTCCGCAGGGAATCCCGGTTGTCTGTGGATCGTGAAGGAGGAGGAGGAGAGGGAGGGAAGGCAGGAACTGTGCGCGGTGAACTCCGGCCGCAGAGAGATGCAAGTATGCATCATGTACATGCATCAACCAAGTCGAGCGAGTCCGTTGCGAACGGATCCTTCCCCGTGTTGTGCGCCACTCCGAGGCTTTTACTTGTTCCATTCGCGTAGACGTGTTTCGTGTCATCGTGATATTTCACCGTGTTTCTTCAAACAAACACCGCCACCTACTCTCATCATTTTGCCTCTCCTTTAACGCAGGCCACGTGCGCGTTTCGTTGGAGCAAAGACGCGAGTCGACGGTTTTATTAATTGTTTCGGAAGTAGATCAAGCGACGTTTAAGGAAAAGCGGATGACACGCGTAGAGAATTGCATAGAATTTTTAAAGAAATTCTTCTGTTTTTTCCTTTGCTCGAAAATTCCGTCGACTTGATCGTTATTGCTTTTACGATTCAGCAAACACGACGATCGACAATTTTACGAAATTCCATCGTTAAGAAATGGTGGACGATACGTGTTGGATCGAGAGTTAAAAAATTGCAGAGATTTTGTAAAAGTGATTGTAAAAAATATTGGAAGAATGTTTAACACTTGAGCAATATACATATTAAAAATGATCTTAACCGAACAATAAATGACTTAGCAAGATACATGCAGCGTATATTTTTGGATGTTTCGTAGAAAACAGAAAAAGGGAACACACCATCGATCACACTTTTAGATCGTAGATTTCTATGCGTTTGTAGATCATAAGAGATACACGATGAAACGACAGTTCACAGTTCTCATTCAATCCATCACGGTGCATAAATAATTATCATTTTCGAAACGTAAACGTACGATGGAAACGTAGCCAGTCGGTCATGTGACGTTCCAACGCATCTTTTTTTCTTTCCCTGCCATTGAGTCTGAAACTCTTCGACCCTTGTTGTCCACGATAACAAGATGTATCCTGGTTTTTTTCCCCTCTCTCCTCGCTCCTTTCGTGGACACTTCACGCTGCCTCGGAGCGACTACGGAGTCAACTCGAAGATGATAATAAAAAAGAAGAGAACAGCAGCGAGGGTGAAGGGGTGAGAGAGAGAGAGAGAGAGAGAGAGAGAGAGAGAGAGAGAGGAAAAAGAGGTAGAAAAGTAGTTGGGTCGCCGAGACCTCGTCGCGTAGCTACATTAGCTGCAGCTTGTTCGCAGATAAAGGCAGCCACGCTCTTAAAAACCTTCGGCCGACCGTTGTCGGCGAGATAGCTCCGATAATGGCCCGACATCCAGCAGACACGAAAGACTTTTCTCCCTATCTTCCTTGTCACGCTTGCACATTTATCTGGTTCCGTTCGACCCGTACCAATCATAGCCCCGAGAAACAGGTTAACGACTGGTCTGGACATAGAAAAACAATTAGAGGCGGTTCACCTCGTTCCATCCACCAATACCGGAACTTGCCGGATTCTTTTTATTCTCTAGTACAATGCATAAATAATTTATTATTACCTGCAACAGTACATACATTGGTACAATTTTGCCCCTCGCTGCAATTTCGTCTCGTTTTGTTTCTCCCTCTCCCTCTGTCTTGTACGCGTATGCATTCTTTTTTTCTCAAATTGTTGTTTTTGTTTTTGTTGTTTTCTGTACTCTTGGCTGATATTTTCGAATTATTGGGAAAGAATAGCTCAAGTCAGGCTCTCGAGTTGCTCAACTTTGGAATTTCTCTGGAGAATGTAGAATACAAAATAAAATTGTTAGCCAACTTTGACTCGATGGTACGTCACAAGTCGTTCGAATTCGTCCCGATTTTCATTATATAATTTTGTTCGAGATCTTTGTAAAAGTCTGTATATGAGGTATATTTTTTTCGTTTCTAAAATTCCATCGACTGGTCGTTATCGTTTTTTTTTTTTCACGATTCAGCAAACACGCGGCGATCGTCGTATGAAATTCTAGCTAAACTTCCGCTGCAATTGATTCAAAAAAAGAAAAAAAGAACTCGAAAGGGAAGCTATAATTGAGACGTCCAAATACCGAGCGATTGTGTCCGTCTCGTGGTTCTTTAACGAGGCGTTAAAACGCTTACGAAACGTAGAGGAGAAACGTTCGCAACGTGCGTTGTGTACGATGTTGAAGCCACGACACACCGCGGAGAGAGATTTTGTAATCTTTCGTTGGCCCTCGACAAATCGCGGCCGCCTGGCTGATTCACATAAATCCCGCATTTACGGCCACGTCGGAACAGATCGTTGAGCATACACACGCACGCGCACACACACGTACGCGCGTGCCTGCCACTCTCCGATTAGAATCGCAATTTAGACGCCACGCAGCGATTCTCCTCGAGTTTCATTGCGCTCGTGCGCGCACCCTCGTACCATGGTGGGGCTGAAACGGAAGAAAGAGAGGGCGAGAGTGGCCACGGAATCCACCCTATAACGTCGGATAACGAGATTATCGTGAACCGAGCAAGAAAGTGGCGGTGAGAGCTCGTGTGGCCATCCTGCCCGAGAAATTTCATTTCGACGTGACCGTGCACTCTCTGTGCCCTTCCTGCAGAGAGTGGGGAAAAGAGAGAGAGAGAGAGAGAGAGAGAGAGAGAGAGAGAGAGAGAGAGAGAGAGCGAGAGAGAGAGAGAGAGAGAGAGAGAGAGCGAGAGGAAGAAAAAAAAAGGACAAGCTTGAGCGGCGATAGTATCGGGCCAAGGGGGATCAGGAAGGGTGACATTGTCCGTAAGTGTCGAGGATTGAAGCGTCCCCAAGCCTTTTCAAACTCCCTTCGGCTCGTTCGGTTTGCCAGTAATTGTAACATATTCACCCCTGACGCAGTCAACCCTTGTGCAAAGTTGTCCCGGTACATTGTGTCAGCTCTTAAAGGTTGCCGAAGGGATGAGGAATGGGTGACGTGGATGATGTTTATGGGTTTTGTAGGAAGAAGGAAGAGTCAAGAACCGCCTTCTGTTGGACAGAAGGAAGTTTGAAAGGCGAGTTTGTAAAATCAAATTTAGTTTGACGATGGCTACGAGTAGACGCAATATACACCCCCACTCGCGAGTCTCGAGATCACTTGCTACATCTGTATTCAAGTCTAAAAGAAAAAGAAAAAACAAAAAAAAAAAAAAAAAAAAAAAAAAAAAAAAAAAAAAAAAAAATGAAATAATTGTTGAGAAATGTGAACGAATTTTTCCTCTTTTTTAAGAAAGAATACTGCGCAAACAATAATAAAAAGATGTTTGCATCATCTTTTCATTCCGTGTTTCTTTATTTATTATACTCTTGGCATTCGTGCGATCAATTTTTGGAAAGATTCTACCGGTCCTCTACTCCATTCTGCCGATTCTACTCCATTCTGCCGAATGATTCGACAATTTATTTGTTTCAATACATGTACGCTTTTTTTTTTTAATTCGCGAGTCAAGCTTTCGTTGCGTTTTGCACGAAAGGAGGAGAGAAGGGGGAACAGGGGTTTCGAGAATTATATGGAGTTCAGTGCGTGGAGATTAACGCGAGATTCAATCGAGGAATTTTCGCGATTGTCCGTTTAGTCGTGGGGAAATGGATAAAATAAATCATACCCTCCCTTAACTGTCGGCGCTTCGCGCGCGTTTTACATTTACAAATGTAAATCCCAGCCTCTTGTATAATAATCCCCGGCCAAGCGTTACAAATATATCGAATTTAAGGGCGGAATAATCTGCTCGTTAAAGAGGGATGATTGGCGCGCAGCGGCAAGGCTCGGGTGAAATGCAATCCCCGGAAAAATTTGACTTCACGTGCTGCTGATAATCGCACGCCTGTATAGGTGTACACCGTGGTTGTATGCGCTCTGTGTATCACAGGGGTTGGTTTTAGGTGGTCGTAAAAGGACGACTGCCGCGGAGGGGCAAAAATGGGGTTTATGACTGTAACAGATTAGGTGGCCGAACTACCAGGGTGGTTCTTGCCGTGCTTCCTATTATCGTCGAGCTTTTGTACCGTCGTGCTTTTGTTGAAACGCCCCGGTCTCTCACTTTCTCTCTCTCTCTCTCTCTCTCTCACCCTCCTCTTTTTCTCTCTTTTTCTCCCTCGGTCTCAGGCAAGAAAAGAGTATGAAACGGACAGTGAAAGAGTGAGAGAGAGAGAGAGAGAGAGAGAGAGAGATTGGTGGTTGGTTGCAGCGCACAGAGGGTTTGGGGTGGCACCGGGCTACGACAGTTGGCCGATATTTGAGCTTCCCTTGTGTCGCTAAAGTACCGCGCCCCATTGCCATAGCTCGACTACGGAGTTTTCTCCGGTGGCGCTTTTATCTCGTGCTGCTTTTTCGCGGCGACTCTCTCCTGCGAGCGGCGACGGCGACGGCGGCGGCGGCGGTCAAGAGGGCGGCTCCGCGTAGACGAGGGGCTGGGAAAGATAGGCGTCAGAGGTGGGGAAAGACAGAGAAGATTCGACCAGTAATTACCTGGTCCACTCGGAGTAGACGAACCGTTGCTTTTCGTCCTTTGTTCCGCTTCCCTCCCGGCTTCTGTTCATTTAATCTTCGTTCCGCTTCCACGTGTTTTTTCAAGCCCTTCTTCTCCTCTCTCCGCTTGCCCGTTGTTATCTTTCACTCGACGATCACGACGTCCGACGGTACATTTCCTTTCCTCCTCCTTTTTTTTTCTCTTTCTCTCCTTTTCTCTGCTCGTGCCTTTTCTTCTTCTCTCTCTCTCTCTCTCTCTCTCTCGGCTTGGCTGACAACGTTAGTTGTTCTTTTTTTTTTATTTTGTAACTCTCGCGTACAGAGGGATGTTTTGACGTATTTTTCAGCAAAAAGTTAGAAATTAATCCTTTGTTTATTTCGCATTTCGCACGTAGCCGAGTGTTGAAGTTCCAAACAGAGATCTCGACGTATTCATTGATCCAATTGCAGGCTTTCTGAATGCCTGTAGATCTAGTCTTTCAGTCTTTCTTGCAAGAGTCATTCATGAAGCGATTGATTTAAATCTGGTAATTCTGTATTGACACTCGATGCTGCTGCGAAGGTCAGAGCACTTTATCTCCCCTTGGATCTTCTTGAATTTCCGTCCCGTGTTCTTTCGAGCCCGATTCATCTCCTAGCTTCAATTACACGTTCCACTATGTTTACTATAATTTGTCCGCCATTCGTATGCGAGTTTCTAAAGTCATTCATCGAGAATCAAATACCAATCGTAATGAATTATTCGTTTAACTTTTTCTACATCTGAAAAATTTGATATGTACTTTTTTTTTTTAATGAATTTTATGAAGAACTCCCGTCATCAATATCCGGACATTTAAATATTTAAACTTGTAATTTCGTAAAAAAAAAAAAAAAAAGAAAACAGTCGTGCAAAGATAAACCTACGTTCGTTTTAAGACTTTAAGTCTCAACTTTCGAAATGCATTGTTCATTTTATGAATTTATTGTCATATCTACTGTTTTGTAGGACTTTATAACGTTGTTACCATCACTATTATTTGGCAAATACTATTTGTTTTCGTGGAGTCAGTACTGTAATTAATTTAAATGAAAAATTGTTAAAACTGTTACAATTTCATTAAAGAAGGTCATACAACAATTAGGGGTGTGCGAACACCGTTTCGAATAAATTTTTCTAATAAAATTTTATTCGTATAACATTTCGAATAAATTCTTCGAATGAAATTTTATTCAAAATATTTACTGAAATAATGTAAAGAAAAAGAGTCGGGAGTACTTTTTTTCAATTTTTTTTTTTTTGTTTAAAAAAAGTTGTTCTTTCTTTAAAATGAAAAATTCTAGAAATTCATACACATGTAATTTTTATTTACGATTAAATGCATCGCCGTCTTGAAGATTAAAGTTTAATCAACTTCAAATTTGCTGTAGGATTTTATTTCATCGTTTTATTGAACTTTGAACAAAAATTCAACAAAATTTCATTTCATCGTCTAACCTTAACCGTTCAAAGTTTGGTTCAAAAAAAAAGAAAAAAAAAAAAAAAAAAAAAAAATCAGCACAGCAAGCTTAAAAAAATTGTAAAAAAAAAAATTTCAATTTTCAAAATCATGGTGAGCCGAGTTACGAGAAATATTTTTCAACAGATGTTTGAATTTTTACAATTTTTGACATAGAAACACTCGTACTTTCTCACCCGCTGTATAGCGTGAAAATATTTTTGGAAAGAACGACCTGCCGACCAGCAATGGCGGTATTAAAGCTTCACGCTTTAAAAGTGACGTCAAGCAGATTTTCTTTTACCAATTAATTGCCTAATGACATAAGTCGAAAGTATCGACAATTTTTCGTCAATCGTCGTTACGGTCGTAACAGCGACTCGGTTTACCAGTCACGTCACGGTAACAATCGATGAAGGGAGATTTACAAAAGTGTGCGGATACTTATTAGCAGTTTCCGAGGCAATGAAGCCCGGTTCTCGCGCACACGCAACCGGCCGTGCCGCGGGAACGTTAGTAATTTGTGTTTAACTTTAATTAGCCAGAGGGCCAAAGGGGGAGAAGGAAAAAGGCTGTCGGTGTCGGGTTTACAGGCAGTTTCCACGGTGCATTTACTCGGGCAACACCGAGTGCATAAGCGTCACGGGTGCCGTGTTATTAAGTTAAGTCGGGCCGCGCTATGCTACGCGGCTGGACTGGCGTAGTTGCGACAATCAGCACACGGAGAACATACAGCTGGTTGTCGTTGTCGTTGTCGCCTAGAAATCTTGTTCCTCGTCGCTAGAGATGGGATCGAGTACCTCGCGGGTGTGTTCAAGAATGGAAATTTAACTTAAATTTAAACTTTAAAATCTCTACTCTGTATTCGAACGAGTACATACTTCCAAGTGAATACTTGAATTTGACAATTTTTCTTCAGAATTTTCCCAACGAAATACACACGTCCAATTCCTGTTTGCTTTTATCTGTCTTTCATTTTATTCAGATCTCTCGAGTCAGGGAATTTTCGAAGTTTAATAAATTAACGATTTTTAGTAACGACCTAACCTAAAAGCTAACCCAAATCTTAAATCTTTTTTGACGACCTAACGTAAATCCTAACCTGAAGTCCTAGTCTAAACTCGTTGAATTCGAACGAGTATTGATCAAGTATTTGGAATGGTGATTGCAAGTGTACTCGAATAATTTCTCTTTGGAATTTTCCTCGTTATAACGAAATATTTCGATATCTGAATTTCTACATCTGTATCTAAATCAGGTCTCTTGATTCAGGGAATTTTCGAAGTTTAACAGGCGACTGATTTTAACAATAGCGAAGGTTCTGTTGGTTTGACGAAGCACGTTCCTGCTCTTTTGTATCGTCGATTTTTAAACTAAGCTTGCGTCAGGCGAGCTCGTGTTTGAAAATCGCGTGTGGACAAACCCTGAACTTTATTGTGCGTAAGTAATCTCCGGCGAAAGGGAGGGGAGGATGACTGTAGAATCCCGATTTGCAAGATTCAAGTATGCATTACTCGCGAAAGTTCCGAATCTCGCAAACAGGAAACTTGTAGATACGCTCTCGAAACTAGGTAAGTACTCGTCCCGAGGTTCGAAATCAGATTGTACGCAACGAATACATTCCAGCTAGTTTTGAATTCTAAAACGAGTACCTGCCTGGAAGTGCAGTTACACAATTTGGTTCGAGCTTGCAATTCGTATTTGCATTTGTAAAATATATCCATTTATTGCTTGTACAATCATGATCATTCACATCGTTACATTCACGTATTCATTTGTATGGACGAATACACTCGCGCAAAAACGAATCATTAAAAGCAACGAAACTGGAACTTGACTCGGATTAGCGAGGTACATGCTGGACTTGATCCCATCCCTACTGGAAGTCTCGTTCGTCGTCGCATCGTCGTCATCGTCGTCGTCGTCGTCGTCGCGTCGTGTTTGAGGTGGTCGCGGTGCGTGCACGTGAAAACGCGATGCAAAGCGTGCGTGCAAACACACGCGCGCGGCTCGTAGCATAATAGATAAAGGGCGGGTGGAGAAAGCGTGCGCGAACGGTGAAACGGCCGGCAAAGAGGGAAAGAGAGACGTGACACACACGATGGTTGGCACGAGGCGCGAGCGAAAACGAGAAGGTATGAAGAGAGAGAGAGAGAGAGAGAGAGAAAGAGGGAGAACGAGCGGACGAGCACACAGAGGTAGCACTTATCCACGTATCCAGTTCTCTGCAGTGTGACGTTATTTCACGAGAGCACCGATCGTATCGCCTTAATTGCTCGGCGGGTTAAACTGCCGCGGCCGCCTCTTATCGACGGATCTGCACGAGTGCTCGCCGGAACGAGCGAGCTGAAGCGAGACGACGCGATTCAAGGGGAGCACAGGATGGAAAGAGAAGGGGTTGCTGTCTGTTGTACGCCGAGAGAGGAAGAGAGAGAGAGAGAGAGAGAGAGAGAGAGTGCATGTGTGCGTGTCCCTCCGAGTGTGTCAGGTGTTTTCAACTCGATTCACATCGCTTCGAACGGGCTGCGGAGCTAGCCCGCCACCGGAAAATAAAAGAAATTTACCGTATGGATATGTCGAGGCAAACGTGCTGGCGTTTCTCTTTGATTTCCCGACGCCCGGTGCGCGCGTTTCTCTTTCGCCGTGGCACTGTTGGGACCAAAGGGAATGAAGGGGCCGATAAGATTGCTTTTTCGACCGATACCACCGTACCGAGACAACAACGCTAACGTATGCGTTTGACTCGTCTCGATGAGAAGATTTTTATAGATTATGTCTGCTTTGTCTGATTTGTTGATCTGGTAGAACTCTGTAGAGCAAAATTTCGTGCTTTTGCCAAAGTAATCTTCGTAGGATATGTTACAGGCTTTGCATTCCAAATTAACCCTTTTGCAGGTCGTTTTCACCCTTTTTGCAAACCAAATCTCCCACCCTTTCGCGAAGCAAATTTTTCTACAAACTTTGTAGCAAGAATCCGTAAACGTAAAGTCGTTACTCGGAAATAAAAATTTTGTTGCACGCGTGTAACAATACCTGAGCAGAGGGTAACATGAAACGACGTAGAATTAAAATAGTGAAATACTTATTTAACACTAAAGGTATTTATTTACACGAATGTTCGCTGCGCGGGGTAGTTCTATGTACATATTCACGTAACAATGATGATAATCTATAGGAGTTGCAGAGATAGAGCAACGGAATGATTAATAACATATGTCAAATGTTCAAACTGTCTGAAGAATCAGCCAGAATGTTTTTTGCACGGTGTTTAATTTTTGAAAATTAAATTCTTCGATGTGGTTCGTCATCGGGGAGTGAGATTGTAGTAGAAATAATTGGACGCGTGACTTTACCTTTTTGAGCCATCCACCCAAGGTGGAGTTTGATTTGCAAAAGGGTGCTAACTCATAGTGGCAAATCTACATTCCTTAAAAAAATTTCCTACTCGAGAATCTACGTAAATAGCATTTGACTCTTCGAGGTTCACACCTCGACAAAATTAATCAAGTTTAGCCTACATATCGGCCTACAATGCAGCCGGTCAATAATATGCATTATATCATCATACGCTACGTGCGTGTGTGATGCACGCAGTATCGACAGGTAAATAACAAAGCGAATAGGATACTGGAAGCGTGTCATCGATGAATTCACTCCCCTCTCGATGACCATTGGTTTTCGAACAGACTATAAAATCATACTGGAATTAACGTTGAATACGGTGCGGCACTTTACAAGTGTATAACTCCTGCATCGCACCGTGGTTGATAAACATCCGGCAGTTTGCGCCTCAGTTTCGTTCTTTTAACGCCCCGTTGCACAGCTTTTGCCGCGAGACAAATTTTCCAAGCAGTGTCTATGATTTGATGAGACTCGATTATCGAGTCGCACTGGTGGCGAGTGATAATCTTCGTAAAAAGACGCGATTAAATGGTCTATTATCGGTGAGACAGTCGCGCAGGTGTACCTTGGGTGTAATTAATTAACTGGCGTTTACTGGCCGGTTCGAGCAAGTTTCGAAGCCACGAAATAGCAGTCAGAAATCTCGCTCGTTTGAACTTTGACATATGGGTCATACGTGGCGCGTACGTAACGTACGTCTTATTAAATAACAAAATCGTTTAGAACGCGTGCACTGAAGTTGTTGTTGCGCAAGTGTTACATCTCACTCTCGATTCGCGACGATATAATTAACCCCGTAAGCGTCTTGTTTTATTTTGAGAATGTGCACACTGTGCTTAATTAGTTTTAGGCGACGACGAGAACACAGTAAATGCAATGCACTTGCTATAAAATTGACACAATAAGTTTTCTCGGTGTTTGTTTGAAAAATTTTTAATTTTATCGGTTTCGTTTTATTTTTTTTTTATTTTTTTCTAAAATTACAAATATATATATATATAATTTTTACCCAAATTTTACAATAAATAGCAGAAGCGAATTTTTTTCTACATGACGATATTGAACAAAAAAATTCCATCTTTTCATGTCGTGTGTATCCCACTTGCGGTGGCAACTGATTGCGGACCGTAACGAGCGACCAAGCCTTATATACAATATAGAATTTGTCGCTTTTTTTTTTTTTTAACTCGTCGGTATAATATCAGATGGTAAAAATTATTGAGAAGTAACAAACTTATTATTTATTTTGCCTATTTTGTTTCACCTAAAAATATGCTTAAAACTAGATATATATTTAAAACGGAGAAAATATCACAATTTTAGATATACTTAAATATACTAAATCTACTTAAAACTGAAAGAAAATGTTTACAATTTTGGTAGAAAAAAATTCCCGATGTGCGCGGCACGTCAACAAAACAGATTAAGGGGTTAATTTCACCGCGTCGCTGTTTGAAAAATCACCGCCGCCCTCGAAACAACTCGGTCCGACGAGCGGAATGCTTCCGAATGCGAAATTTGCCCGCGATGCAAACGCGATAATAAAACGCGCGTTTAAACGCGGGTGGATCGCCGCGCAATCGATACGATGGGGGCAAGGGGGGAGGCGAATAAAATCTCTCGTTATTAGGGGCGGAACGAAGAGGAGCGGAGCCGGTAAAGCAACGCCGGTAAACCGCAGGCTGGCGGCGCGTACCGAAAGAATTACGAGCGCGAGAATGGCGTGTTGCCGGTAGAGAGGCAAGCGATAGAGAGACAGACGGGCCGAGAGAGAGAGAGAGAGAGAGAGAGAGAGAGAGAGAGAGAGGTGGCCGCGCGCGCGATCATCGCGCCCATGCATTATTTATGTCATTCCCGTGTTCCGCTCACAATGTGGGTCTACGAATCAAAATGCATTGCTTATGCAAATGCCGGTCGCGCACCCGTAGTCTCGGGGTTGAATTCGCAGTCTGCTTCGGGGAATAATCATAATGATCAATAAGATACACCGCGGCGTGTCGAGACCGGGCCGTGTGCATTGTTTCCTTGTCCCTCTGCTTCTCCGCCGTGTTTCCCTCGCTCGCTCCTCATTGCTCCGTGCTCCTTCGTATTTCGCGCTCGTCGTCCCCGGATATCTCCAGAGTCTGTACCAGAGGGTGTCTCGCAGTCCTGTTTTACAGCCAAACTTCCTCAATGTATTCCACGAGTATTCCAAATCAGAAAAGATTACCGTTTACATTACTCGGCTCGTTCTTCTCCGTGTTCCTCTTTTTTTTCAGCAATTTTCAGTACTATATTTCACGCGCAAATAGCGACGTATCGATTCGTTACACGGATTTATATAAATTTTATTTTTTTTTTTCGATAGTTTGTTTATTTAACTGGTGCAGTGGAACGATCGAGTAATATTGTTTGTGAATTATTTGGATGTAGAATGTACATAAATACAGTGGATTTAAGCAGGATTTAACATTTAAAGACGACTTCTCTTGCCCGATCTCTGGACTTTAAATCCACTGAACTTCTTTTTCTGGGGATACTTTAAAAATATTGTTTGCTCTTCAATGACACAGACGAATTACACAAGAAAAAAATACAATATGCTTGTGAAAATGTTGGAACACGTGTTAAGCATGCATAGAAATGGAGGGAAATCTCCTTGTAGAAAAAAATCAGAAAGAAAGAGAAATTACAGCACGATAGCTTTGAAACTTATTAACTTTCCAACCCATGTTTGTCATGACATTTTTCCACGTTTGGGAGTACTATTTATCCTAGAAATTACGAACGCTGTATATTAGATTGGAATAATTAACCTATGGAGATTGCAGTATATCTATACAACGGAGAAGTATCGTTATCCAAAAGTCGTTCACCGTAACGTTCTCGAGATTATTCGAATTAATGCAAGAAGGATTCATGCAAAAGTCGGTTTTACATTGATGCACGTGTGACGATGTTATATTCAACGTAGTAACATTTCTTACGTGTAGCGAGGTGGAAATTCACGTCGCGACGTTGAAGTTTATAGGAAGTTTCGGCTTAACCATTTTCGTTCGTTATATGTCACACAGCGGCAAAGTTGATTGGGAAAAAACGAGATCCAGGAAGAAGAGGAACGAGCATCGCTCGATACTCGTAAAAATACATCGACTGAACTTCAGCTGTCGCGTCTTCTATCAGTGGTTCCCAACTTTTGTTTTTGGCCATGTTCCACCTAACTATTTCTAAAATCTCGATGTCTCACCCACGTGACAATTCTTATTATTCAGAGAGTGAATATTTGACAAGTGGAGGAAGCTTAAAAGGCCATTGATGCATCAAGTGTCGTGCGTACTTTGTTTATCTTTCCGTTTACGTCGTTTGATATACATAGTTGCGCGGTAAATAACGTTTGCATCCCAAGTCAGGAAATTTTATAAAAATTATTACGATACTTCTGAGAAGAAATATCAGTAGAAACGTGACAGAAAAAAGTTACAATATTCTCTGATGGGTGCAAAGGTGTTTTAGCTAGCTTCTTGCCGTTGGAACGACCTGCCGCGCACGTCGAGAATTTTTTGTTCCGAAATTGTAATATTTTCGCAGTTTTAAGTATATTTTAAGTAAAACAAAATACGCGAAACAAACAATAAATTTGTTACTTCTCAATAATTTCTATCCAGTGATCTCGTACCGACGAGTTATTGTATACGGTTTGCTCACTCGTTATGGTCCGCAATCAGTTGCCAGCACAAGCGCTTGATAAAAATCATTGAAACTATTATTACTGTTTATATAATAAATATCAATAAAGGCAATATTCAGCTACTATTCTTCTCCCGTTCTTTTAGCTTTTCAATTTTTGATATATGTATATCAAATTTGCTTTGTCGGTAACAGTGACGGGCACTTGATGTGTTGTGTAATTAAGAAGCAGTTGACGGCAGGGAAGGTTAAATTTTCATTTAAAGAAATGCAAAAAATTCACTTGTGAGTTAACAATTGCTCCCCCCTCCCTGGAAAATCAAATATCTCCGTAAGACTCACCTCACGTTGGGAACCATCACGGCTCTACACGCTCACTTCTCTCGTTCGTCTAGCCATCCGAATCCTCGCGGTTCCTCTCTTCGTACTTCATGCAAATCTTGAGGCGCATTGTCTGGCGATATTAGGGGGAACTGTTATCGCGTTGCATAATTTCCGTGTTCGCCCGGTGCTCGCGGCTTTGCCAAGCCGGAGCCTGGTAATCCGTTTGTTGTATTCGAGCGCCGAGGCAGACGAGTCCCTCGTCTCTCTGTCTCTCTTCGATCGAAACTACTTTCGCGGAGGAAACCGCGCAGAAACTGCGAGTCGCCGGCGTGTTGGTAACTCTCTGCCGATTCGCGACGTCTGACTTCAGCCCTCTGTCTGTTTCTTCGATGTACACCACTCGTCGTGATTGAATCTCGCGTTTCCTCGCCGCTGTCGAACTTCTCCTTATCACTCGCGTTCGAGCTGGTTCCAATTGGAACGAAAGAAATCGAGAACACGACGAAACGGAGAAGTTGCATCGACGACTCGCGTGACGGAACCACGTTGATTAAGTGGCTCGATCAGCCTCGGGAAATTGCCCGGTCGCTTTCTTATTTTGCCAAATCACGCGCGGATAAACACTTTGCAATTACGCGATTCACTTGTCGTTTTAACTGATAGATCTGTCGACGATCGAACGAAGTGTAAAGTTTATAGCAGAGGAATGAAAATGAAAGGAACGGAGGAGAAAAAAATATTTGCAATGCGATGAAAAGCGCAAGCTATGTCTGTTTATATATTTTACTAAATGTCATTCGAGTCGAATGAAAATACACTGTTGCGAATATATAAAATTTCCATGAGAAATCGTTAATTGGTCATTTTGGTAGTTCTAGTGTGTTGATATTGCCTCGTTACGACGGACCTTTCACGATTTCGTAACGATGGTCGTGTACTTTTTTAATCGGGCAACGGGAGGAGAAGCATTTTGCGTGATCACGGATTGTTACGGGGACACGATCAAACAGAGAAAGGAGCAATAGTCTGTTGTTCGTTTCGACAAATGAATACCCGAGGTGGGGATATTTCTATCTTTTACGTCTCTCATCGGCTGTTCTGATGTTTGATTATTCCTTGCAAATAGCTTTTGAAATCTATGTCAAAATCAAGATACGAGAACTTTTGTCTAGATATATTTGTACATTGAAATTATGTCACGGACTTCTGAATGATAATTAATAGATAAAGATCTATATCTACAAACAATAAAGTATCTGATAATAATAGAGTAGTAACAAATAATCCTGATCAAAAATTTCAAGACAGATTACCTTTGATTTGAAATGAAATTTAGACAGTAGACATTTAGAGTGAAATTTTTACACAATAATTAATGCTGTCTATATAATCAAAATTATACAACACAAAGACTCTTTGTACATTAAAATTAAATTGAGTCACCAATTTAATTTAACGATTCACACTAAAAGTAGACACGTTGAAGCACAAAATTTCCATCAGAGACACCAAAATAAAAGAAACAGAAAATTTTTACAATACAGCAACTTGTGCACAAGCTTTCATTTATGTATTTTACGGAGAATCATTCGATGTTTTACATATCCATAAAATATCCAAATGGTCATTTCGATCATTTTTGGTAGTTAGCCATTTGCGCTGGCAACTGATTGCGGACCATAACGAGTGACCGAACCGTATAGAATAATTCGTCGCTTTCTTTTTCAACTCGTCGGTACGATATCATTGGATAGAAATTATTGAGAAGTAATAAATTTATTATTATTTGTTTTGCCTTTTGGGTTATACTTAAATATTCTTAAAACTGAGGAAATATTGCAATTTTGGGACAAAAAATTCTCGACGTGCGTGACACGTCGTTCCAGCGCAAGAGGTTAACCACTGATTGCGGACCGTAACGAGTGACCGAACCGTATAGAAATTCGTCGCTTTCTTTCTTTTTGACTCGTCGGAGAAACTATTGAGAAGTAATAAATTTGTTATTCGTTTTGCCTTTCGGGTTATGCTTAAATATTCTTAAAACTGAGGAAATATTGCAATTTTGGGACAAAAAAATTGTCGACGTGCGTTGCACGTCGTTCCAGCACAACGAGGACAGAGTTTTGCAAAATTTGCAGAGAGAGAATTGACGCGATAGGGAGACGAGACAAGAATCGGGAGAAGTTGGAGCGCGCGAGTTTCAACCCCCGAAATTTCACGTACGAACCTCGGGGGACCTTGACCAGCTTGGTGGGCTTTCGAACTACACAGGAGTGTAAGTCGGTCCAGTTATAGGGCGAAATGCGGTCGGCTCTGGTCGTCGGGCGGTTTCGGAATCCGCGCCACGTGTTGGCGGTTTTGCGGTACGAGGAAAGCCGCCAGCCCTCGAAGCTCTTCTCTGTCATTCCCCCGTTCACCCCCTGTCCCACTGCTACACCGTCTTCTCCGGTTTAGCTCCGATTTTCACCTAAACTTTCCGCCCGCTGCCAGACGTTCCTCCGAGTGTCGGCTGCCTCGCGTGCCTCTTTCATTAGCCACGGAACCAACGAATGTTGCGCGCGGCAACTCTCGCTGTAATTCCGTGTTTTGCCTTTACGTTTCGTTGTTACGGCGTTGACTTGGATTTTATTTCCCTTAACCTGAGTTTTAGCGCTATTTTAATCCTCGAATAGCCGACGTAAATAAGCGACACCGTGTCACTTTTGACCCATAGCTGAATTTTTACTATACTTGCTTTGCACCTAACCTTTTGGTACATGATGTTATCTAATAATGTTTATAATATGGGGAGGAGAGGAGTTTGTTTAAAAAATGTAAAATTTTATAAACATATTTTTTATTTATGTATGCACTGCGTACACACAACGTTATTATGTTTTACTGCATGTTCTTTGCATATAAATCGTAAACATTTGGCACATTTGGTACCATGTTTATTATCATTGCTTATATATACGTAGCATCTGGATCTTTTTCTCTACGCTCAAGTCCTGGGTCAACGGTGACCCGGTGTCGGCTACGCGAGGGTTAAAAAATCGCATTGGACAGTGTCTCACGCGGCGCGATGACGTTTCCTTGATGTAATCGTGGAAAATTGCAAGCAACGCAATAAAAGTAGACGAAGTAAAAATTGCCTACTTAACCACCTGATGTAGTTTAATTGAGGGGAAAGTGATTAGGAGAGGAAGCTTCGAAAACTATGATATGGCGCTATAATCGAGACCGAGCGCATTGTACAGGGTGGAAAGAAAAAAAAAAAAGAAAACAAACTTTATGGTTCCAGATTTTTTCTTCAATCAGCTTGATCCTTGCTCATCGTCAGCTTCCTTCCTTCATTTGTAAAACTCGAACTATCCTCCGAATGTTACGGCTAGTGAAACGCCATTCTTTCTCAGCCTTGCGTCGATCATAAATCGATCAGACCGGACGGAAAGACAGAGCGAATTGCGCTTTTTATCTACGCGGCGGTAATTGGCAGGTACCTTGGGCGTTTTGTTTAATTATTACTCGGCAATTATGGTAATTGAATTGAATCGGCGAACGGGCGACGATGCTTTCTCTGGCAGTCGCGTTCGCCGCGTTAATATATATAAAGCCCGCGTTTGGCCAGTTGTCGACGAGAGCGAAAGAGAGGCGAGACGAGGCGGCTTATCCGGGATCGATTCGCGAAATGATTAATGTATCTTTAGCGGTTTGACGCGTGTGTTTCGCTTTCACGGAAGAGGCAGAGCTGGGGACACAGGTATAGGTAGATAGATAGATAGATAGATAGATAGATAGATAGATAGATAGATAGATAGAGAGAGAGAGAGAGAGGGCTCTTAACTCGGCCGATAATGCACGCTGATAATCGGGTCTTTAGTGGACGGGAGGATCGATGGAACTAACGTAATTAGGCGCGCTGATATGCGCCACTTAAGCGTACTTGAGTGGCTGCAAACGCAACTGATTGGTTCTGTTGCCACTATCTGTCCTAATGCGCGCCACGACACGCTCGCCTAACCTCCCTTGCGCTGCCTTTCTCTCGCCTCCTCCTCCTCTTCTTCACTCCTCTGTCTCATCCTCTTTACTCTGTCTATCTATCCATCTGTCCATGATCCGCAAGGTGATGCACACTTTGCGCGGCGTCCAGTTATCACGGTCGCTGACAAACATCCAGAGATTCGTCGTTCTCGTTGCATCCTCTCGCGAGTTACACTTGACGGTTCATCGTCAGGAGAGAGAACGTAAAGCAGACGAGCCAATTTGGCGAATAAACGAAAGAATAAATGAGGACCGATTTTTATACGGGTCTTCTGGCCAGCGAACACGGAGAGAAATCGTGTCCTTCTTCGCGGACCATACCGTACGTGACCAAACCGTACACAATAATACGCCACTTTCTTTTTGATAATTATCGCTGGATAGTAATTATTGAGAAGTGATAAATTTATCATTTGTTTTGCCGGGGTTATGCTTTATACATTGTGGATGGGAAACGCGAATTCTCGTGTTTCAACGGGGAACGGTTTTTTTGCATTGTAGGGAACACGGCTCAGGCAACGTTATATATAATTTATATTATTATATATAAATATATATATTATTACATGTAATTTATATTTATATAAATATATATATATTATTATATACAATTTATATTTATATAGTATTATATATAATATATAATTATATATTATAATGTTATATAATTTTTCAAGAAGTAGGGAAAATTGTTTCCTAACATACCACGCCAAGAAACGTTACCAGAGGTATTTTCATTTTATTTGATAAAATACCTCTAAAATGAAAAATAATTAATAATAAAATAATAAAATAATAAATAATAAAAATAAATAATAAAATAATAAAAAAATTAATAAAATATATTTTCTTGAACCCTTTCAATCATATATTAAATAATTCAAAAAGTACGAGGCTATATGTTTATCAGAGCATACCGTCAATATAAATATAAAATAAATAATAGTTAAAATCTAAAATACACAATAAATAGATTCCTAAATATTACTATATAAAAAATATATAGTAATATTTAAGAATATTTTATCAATGTGAATTAAAGAAGTGCATATTTGCATTGGTATAAAGTTTCCCTGTTGCTCCAAAAATGTGCGGGCCCTGAGAGATGTTATTGCAGTTTTGGGACAAAAAATTCTCGACGTGCGTGGCACGTCATTCCAGCGCAAGAGATTAATCGATGAAAACTACCAGACGATTTTTTTTTTTTCAACCAAATCGTCGTCGACAATACTCCACGTTAGTTCTTTTTTCCCCGTCGCTTTTCTCCGTCACCGAACCCCCTCTTGTTACCTTACCGACGTCCACGCGAACCGTGCATTTCGCATGGAACCACGTCCCGCCGGGTTGATGTCACGCAGCTAAACGCGAAAATACGCGCGACCCTCCAATTTCCAACGACCGGCCTGTTTCCATCAGATCGCGTTTCGGCGTTAATTCTTTTTCGGTCGGTGGCGGCCGATTCCACCGAGGGTAGTTTTCGAAGTGCTGCGCGATCGAACGCCACCGATCGCGTTATTGTGATTGCTCTCGATCAGGAGGGAGAGATTAAAAAAAAANGTGCTAACACCTTTATTGAAATTGAAAGATGAATTTAAGAAGTAAAATAAATAAATTAACTAAAGAGAAAAAAAAAAAAAAAAAAAAAAAAAAAAAAGAAAAAAAAGGGGGAAAAATAGAGAGTGAGAGAGAAGAGGAGATGGAGTTGAAAGTGAGGGATAAAAGGGGGACAGGATATGACGCGAGAAGGGTTTTTGGCGTTTGGCTCGGGGACGGTGGCTATCGGATAATTAAATCGGCCGCGGCACGTAAAGGACACTGATTGACAGCTGCCGGCGGTGCTCTCTCATCATTATTCGTCGGAAACGACATAATTCGCGTTTCGCTTTTCGACGGAAGCTAACCGCATTTTCCGTCGCCGCTCTCCCCGCGTCCAGCGAGACGTGTTTTGTTTTCAAAAATTAAACATCCGCGTTCTCAATACACGCGTCTTTTCATATCGTGTACAAATATTTTTTCTTCTTTTTTTTTCTCTTTTTTTTTTCTTGCACACTGTTAGTTCAGAGAGTCACCGAACATTATAGATGGACAATTTGCAGCGTCACAAAAATTTTGTTAATTTGACAAAGTATGTTTCTCCGGAGTGTGTTGGAGCACGTTCCGTTGCGTCGATTAAATAAAAGCGATGAATTTATATAAATTTGATGAATTGATACACTATTCGGCATGCATCGACGTTAAATATAAAATATGATATCGAACTTTACGTTCGACAGCTGTGTGTACGTATTGTATACACAAATCGGCCGGTCGAAAGTCCCAGAATTTTTCCATTTTTTTCCATTTTCGATATTCAACATTTATTGCGTAAAGTTTATTGTACAGTATATTATACGATGTACAACACGTATCTATTATATTTATTTACAATAAATATAACGCATGTACATATATAATTGTATGCAAAGCATTATATTATATTATACGTAATATCGTACAACATACAACGTACAATATAGTTGGCTACTGCACAGATACAGTAATACGCACGGTATTAAAAATTACACCGATTGAAGCCCGGATTCGTTCGTTACACGTGTACCACGTGTATTTACATATACAATGAAACAGGCCGGGGGGGGGGGAGTTCGCGCGCGCGCGAGAAAAACCTCTCCCCCCCCCAGCCCCCCTGCCCTCGTTTTATTCGATGTAAAACGATGAATATTTTAAACCGCGGCGAAAAATGGATTTTCCTCGCGGCGCGCATCCGAGCAATTTTTCCCCGTGAAAAATCAGAGAGCGAAAGCGCGCCATGCCCGGCATTTCGTTGAGTACACGGGAACGTGCTCGATTTATTATTGATACGGCCCAGCCGGCGGTAGGACGAGAGTGTGCGAGCGTGCGCTCGCCGCTCGACCGGCAAACAATGTCCGCGCCCGGACGCGGGGAGAAATTTTTTTTTTTTTTTTTCACGACGCCGTTTTTCAACTTGATTTTACAGCGACGACACGTATTTATCACGCCTTTATTTGATCGCGGTAATCGCCAGCGCGTGGCCCGCGCGATATTCGATCCCCTCTCCACCCCCTGTCCACGGCCACGTTCCGGCTAATAACATTAAAATCGAAAATTCCGAATTTAATCTTTCGGCGTGTCGCGCGTCCGGATCCCCGGGGCTTTTCAGCCCCCGGCGATCATCCGTCCTGTCGCGATCCGCGTCTGTTTTCACTCGCGCGAAAGATCAGCGTACGTGGTTTATCCGCGATCTAGCGAAGATCGTTCCTTTTTCGTTAATCGGATGCTGAAAGGGAATCGAAGAAGTTCGCTAACGTAGGAAATATATTCGATTTTTAACCAATTTGCGGACCATAACGAGCGACCAAACCGCATACAGTAATTCGTCGCTTTCTTCTCGAACTCGTCGATGGTACGATGGAAATTATTAAGAAGCAATAAATTCATTATATTATACTATGTCTTACTTTTGCCTAAATTGTATTATACTTGTAATGAATTATAATTATATTACGCTAAGAAATTATATTATAACTATATTATACTTTTGCCTGGGTATATACTTTAAATATACTTAAAACTGAGGGAACATTGCAATTTTGGGACGAAAAGTTCTCGATGTGCGTGGCACGTCATTCCAGCGCAAGAGGTTAATTAGCGTTTATGTAAACCTCGCTTGCAAATCGAAACATTACGAAGTTACACGTATATAAACTGGAAATTCGTGAAACGAAGTCTATCACTGTAAGGGAGGATTTTCTCGAGAAAGTAAAGAGAATTTTTATTTATATATTCTGACACGGTTTCCACAAATATACCGGCGATATACGGTAGATTTCGTCGCGGCACGAAGTCACAGTCCGGGTCTACATATGTATATATCTCGCGTGTCTCGCGGTGGAATTTATTGATGATGGCGAAAAAGTGTTTTATTACGTTTTCGTCGAGATAACGAGTCGGGGCACGAGTTCAACGTGAAAGGTTGTCGCTGATCCAGATAATACGCGGGGGGATGGAAAGAACTTTCACTTCCGACCTTCCGATCGATCTGATCGCCGGCAAGGATCTCGCCGCGGTTTCGGCTTCGCGCAGAAATATTTTCCGTAAAAGGACGGCGCATTTAACGCGCGGCGAATATACCTCTAAATGGAAACACGGCGGTCCGGTTTTCGCGCATAAAATGGCAATTATAACGTAACGACGCCGGCCTGCCATGTACCAGCGAAATAATAAAGAACGTGAAATTCTAGAAACGAGAGAGAGAGAGAGAGAGAGAGAGTGAAAAAAAGAGAACACCACTTACCAGGTCCGAGTAGATGAAACATATTTCGTGGAAGCTGGGTATTAACGTTGGCTGAAAGTGGACGAGCGTTTCGCGAGAATATCACGTGCACTTCGTATAGGTAGAAAGTTTTATTAAAATATTGTTTATACGCCGGCTGGGACGCGTGTGTATCGTAAACGCGGAAACGTTGAACTGTAATTTCTACGCGTCGCAGATTGCAGAAGTTGCGGATGACAGGGAATTCACTTTTACTTGGAAATAATATTATAACGTTGTTAACATGAAATCTTAATTAAACCTACGCGATACCTAAGTGGCCGTTCGAATGGAAAAATTCGTAGTGTAATAGCGGCATAAGGAACGCGAGAAATTTCGTTTCGTCGTAGAGAGAGGTGAGAATTCTTTTTTTTGCAAGCATGTGAAAGCTTGCCTTTGTTCTCTCGCGTGCGTGAAATGTCGAACTTGGTCGTAAAAAATCTCCCGTCAAATGTTATCAGTAACGGAAGTACGATCATTTCGTGAAATGCAAACACGTATATTTCTGATAATATTCAGGTGAATTCGAAGTATAAGTTTGCATCAGAATACGTAGAGAAGCTGTACAAAGTTTCTTTTTTTTTTACTGGTATTTTCTTTTTTACGCCATATCCATCGCAAAATAGAAATATACACAAGTATAATCTTATTGAAACATTGGTGTCTTTGTTATATAAAATGTTGTAAAATACTAGTTTTAATTTATACTACACTATACATTTGTAAAATTAATATAATAGTTACATAGTTCTGCAGAACCAGCTCTTCCATTCTCTTTCGTTTTTATTAAGCTCTTCCGCTTACACCAACTAATAGACAACATATTTTATGGGAAATTCAAAAATGCAAAAATGCACGATACGTAAAAATATATATAAAATTCCAATGTAAATGCTCCGTTTCTTTCGTCGCGTTCGTAACAGTATATGTACAACGATATAATTTGCTAATTAATATATCAACCATCACTTTCGTCACTGTCGATCAAACATAATTGTCTGAAATAGCACGAAAGATCAGAATTAAATTGAATTAAAGGCCATCGTTCAAAATCCAGAATCGAGAATCGTCGAATCGTGAAAATCAGTGAAAATGCACCTTTGATCGATGAAATCCGCCGCGGATGTTTACTGGCTGGAAGGTGCTCGACTTCACGATAGAGGTGAGGTGTCGGTAATCGTCGTGGAATCGAGCTTTTGCCAGCGGTAGCGCGCGCATTATCGCGACGCGCCACGACGGAAGCTCGTGCTGTTAAGTATTGCGAGCGTGCACAAGAGAGAAAGCGAGTGTGTGTGAGAGAGAGAGAGAGAGAGAGAGAGAGAGTATGGGTGCTCCGCGGCGAAAGCCAATAAATTAATTGGATTGACCGCGGGTGGCTTTGCGCGGACAAATGGGATCAACGATTCTGCCGATCAGCAAGCGTGCGCGCGCGTCTCCCTCCGTCGATTCTTGCCGGCCTGACTCTCTCTCCTTCTCGTTCGTTCGTTCGTTCGTTCGAAAGCCTTTAAAGGTGGCCCGTTAACCGGATACCAGGTATCCTCGTGCGTTTACACGTGTTCGATATCGCTTAAGAAACACGCTCGCAACAAGCAATCTCTTCCTTGTTCGGCGTGTTCGATACACGCTATAAAACACACGCGCGACAAGCAAGATCGTCGATCGAGGGCTCGAGGTGATTCGATGATTTCGTGAAAGGCAGTCTTCGCTCGGAAACATTCAGTGTTCTCTGACGAAGTTGTTGTCGATTGGTTAAGAAAATAATTCGCGTTTTTTTTCTAGCAGCTGGAGAACGTATATATACACAGTGAGCAACGAAAGTATTCGAACGGCATGATAGAAAATAATTGATCAAAAATTGTATAATGAATTGCAATTTATTGAAACAAACTGTTTTTATACTATTGTATATACATTTGCTAAGCGTATGCAAAGTTAGAGAAAGATTAAACGATAGGTAAACAAATTACATAACATTTTTCACGGGTAAGTACATATAAGACATAACAGAAGTATTCGAACGCTGAATTACAAACACTATACATTGTAAACACAAGACTGTCGCAAGGTTTAAATGTAAACGAAAGATCTTCAGTGTATCTCCAACAGTATTTGAGAGCAAACGGAACCGACAGTTAAACGTTAACCTGTAATTCAAAATAATGAGTGATAAAACAACATATATAAATAAACGCGAACGTGAATTTATTCTTCAATTACTCAAAGAAGGTAAATCACATGATGAAATTGCTGCTCTTGTAAGGATAAGCAAATCAACAATTCGGTATATTAGAAGAAGGTATATTACGAACCAAAATAGTGAAAATGAACAAGAATCTGAGCGTCCAAAAGAATTAACACCACAGGAAGAAAGATTGCTTCTGCCTGAAACAAAGGAAGATCCGTTTACATCTGCTACATGTTCATCTTTTGAGGAACAAGTAAGTACTATGTTTGTGTAATGAAAATAGTGCGACAATTGTGAATTATAAATTATATACAATAAATGCAATGTCTGCGATGTTAATTGTGAAAGTGTAAATTTTATACGCGATATGTAATGCACAATATAAATTGTTGTGTCTTGCACTTTGTACAATAGACTACTATGTTATTATATTACGATACATACGTAGAAAATTACAGTAAAATGTTAAATTAAATACAATACATGCAATATAATTTAATACAGTAAATATGAAACGTACTTTGCACATGAAATGTATAATAATAATGTTAATATATTGATATGTTGTATTATATATTACGTTACATTATTATATTGTGTTACATTGTATTTATTATATTATTATATTGTATTGTACTGTATTATATAAAATGTGTATACAGGATAATTCACAATAAGTACTGAATATTAAAAGTAAAAGTGACTTTTGAGCGGAAGTGTGTATCATCTCCTCTTTAACTTCATGTTAAACCGCAGATTTACTATGCAAGCTGATATTTGACTATTGAAGCTTGTTTTAGAGGTAGAAAATGCACGATTTTGTTAACAATTGTTTGTTTGGCGTCGATATCCAAATGGAAAATAAAAAAGATACATTTTCGTCGAAAAAAGAATTCTCTGTGTAAGCTCATAAAAAATTATGTGTACGGCGAAGAAGTCTTCAAATTATGGCAGTGTCAGAATTTGTTTCCTGAAAGGAGATATCAAGTCATTTTTTTTTTTTTTTTGTCGAAAAAGAATAAGAACTTTTTTGTTCTAACAATCGTTTTCTCCTGCGAACAAATGAAATTTTATCTCGACAATCCGTGGTCATTGAGGGTTAACTCAGGTATACTCGTGCGTTTACACGCGTTGGATATCGCTGTACTTCTATCTCATCCGGCGTGTACTTGGCGCGTTCGACACGCGACAAACAAGATACGCAGCGCAGTATCGGTTCGGCGATTTCGCGATAGGCGCTGGCAAATATTACCTCTAACCTGATAAGCGTTTCTCTCCTTATCGATTCGGGCACAGTCGAGCAGGGGTGGTTTCGCATCGTTAACGACGCCCTGTTACTCGGTTTTATCGCCGCTTGCGTGAAAACTTCACGCCTCGTTCTACTCGCGAGAGAAAACTGTTGTCGCACGGTGTGATTTAAGGGAGCAGTAGTTTCCTCGAGAGATAGGAGGGTGAAATCAGCGTCGATAAAGTGCTTTTCAGTACGATAGTTTATCGTACTTATCAGTTTATCACTACGAGGTGATTGTTAATAGGTTCTAGATTTTGGCTACGGTGATTTTGGGGGGGTTGAGCAAGGGATAAGCAATTCGCGATATATTCCAATCACTTTAATCATTAGCAATCTAATGGAAGAATAGAAATTCTACTGTACAAACTTTTCAATTATATTTTGATACGTGTGATTAAAAAAATTGTTTGTATCAAACTCTCTCGAAATCCCCCTTCCGGGGGGGAGGAAGCAAACCGCGAGAGCCCGTGATATTTGCAGAAACGTTAATTTTCTCATCGCTCTTTTCGCGGGAAATCCTCTTTCCACGCGTTTTCAAAATAATGCTGCTTAAACTTTTACCGCGGCCTGAGCATTTTTGTTAGAGCCCTACGAAAGCGTCTACGAGAGAAACAGGAACAGAGTACGCGCGAAAGGGGTGAGAGAAAGAACAGGATATATGTATAGGGTGTCGCGGGAAGCCCAGAAGAGGAGGAAGAGGTAGAGGAGGAGGAGGAGGAGGAGGTGGAGAACTATTTCAGCTTTTACGAGGCCGTCGTGGCGTATCCGTTTTGCGGGGTACGACGTGCAAAACGATCGATAACACGCTCGTAACGTTATTACCGACAGGTATACGGAGGTGGGTAGTGGCGGTACTACCGGTAATAATGTGGCTTTTACGGTCGTGGGCGCTGGTACAGCTGCCGCCAAAGTCGGTAAGCGTGGGTTTCCCATCGGGCTCTCAAATGCCGGAGCAGCAACCGAATTTGCGCCGCTATTTCCGCCCAGTGGCTGGCTGACACTCTCTCCCTCTTTGCGCTCGCTCTTTCACCGGGAGTAAAAGCTAGAGACCGACTCCCTTCCAGCCGGATACTACGTGGCGCGTGGATCTTTATCGATCGCGGAATGCGCCGATCGCCGCGAGACCAGTCGTGGTAGTGGTGTGTGTGGTGTTTTCTGGCCGAAAATCTGGCTCACGTTTTTCCTCTATTCCTCGCCGGAACGAGAACACATTTTCGTCGAGAGTGCAACGCTCGTGTTTCACGTTCGCTTTCTTTCAGCTTCCATCTTACTAAATAAAACTGTTTCACATGTACACCTAACGCTAAAACTATCGACGATCGACGATCAGAGATGTTTGAAGTAAGAGATATGGAATACGAAAAACTCATATTTACATATCTTACGTGAAATCGTTTGAATCTTTAATAATACACTGTTTTACATTTGTAAAAGAAATCGAATAAAAATTATTAATTGATCGTTAATCGTAACACATTTCGTATCGCACTTGGCGTGCCCAACCTGCTCCCAGAGTCCGTACATTTTTGGAGCAACAGGGAAACTTTGTACAATACATGCACTTTTTTAATTCACAATAGTATATATATATTTCTTTATAGCAATATTTAAGAATTTATTTATTATGCATTTTAGATTTTAACTATTACTTATTTTATACTTATATCAACAGATTGAGGACGGTATGCTCCGATAAACATGTAGCCTGTATTTTCTCGTATTTTTTGAATTATTTAATATATTCAATTAAGAAAGGGTTTAATAGAATGTATAGCATTTAACAAGTGTATTATTTTATTAATAATTAATCTGGCAATTGACAAAGGAGACAACAGCGACAATAACGAATTTCAGTTCAGACGTTATCAGCGCTCGTTCGATAAAAATTACTATACCATCTGTCTCTCTAGAAATATCTGAACTCGACGCGAACGAAACGATAGAAGCTTCTCGACGTCTCTCGACGATCATTCTCCTCGTTTTTTTCCTTCTCTCGCTCCCACTCTTTGTTCTTCCACCCCAGTCGAAAGCCAGTTTAATTATTAATAGAGCCGGAGGTGCTTCGATGCCGCTAATTAACGACAATTACCAGGCGATTATACAAGCTGCAGCGGGGCTCGATTATCATCGAAAGTAGTACGACAGCGGTCTTTGCCGTCTTGACTCTCGGATGTACGGGTTTTACGAGAAAATCCTCTCGTTTCCCTCGGCTAGGGAGGGAACAATGTTTCTCGCGGTCGGCGAGAGTCGATTCCTATCTAAAGTGTTTCCCGGGTCGTCTTTCTTTCTTTCCTTTCTGCCCGCGTGCGAGCTTTTACGAGCTGCTGAAGCCCGTCGCGGCTAACCGTGTACCACAGCTTTAAACTGGAGGCATAATCAGCGAACGGAAGCCAAAGCAGCGGCACGATTTCCGCCGCTTATGCCAGGCTACTTGCGTCTGTATGCGTGTATGCCGCGTGCACGCCTCGAGGCGGCTGCTTACGTGGGCCGTGACAAGTGCATCCGGCACATCGAAGGATTACCGTTCGTTCCGTACGCAATCACGACGTCCGATTACGCCTTGAAAATGCTCGGGAATCCATTCATTCCCCCCTCGGCTATATTTGCTGGAAGATACCGGCGAGAGAAGGATCGTTGTCTGGACTCTCCGCGATGTGGCGACGCCGTGAAATCAGTCACCGGCGAAATTAACTCGTTACGAAGCAAACAAGCGGTTTTGTTACAACGTTAGGTATACTTAAGTAAATTGTCGGGACGAGATTATCCTCGGAATCATTGAAAAATGAAATTTGATAACGCGTGTTATCATTATTGTTTGATAATGCACGTAATATGATACATAATCGATGATAATGTCTATTTCTCCTATTCGTTTCTACTTCTGTAAATCAATTTTAAATCAATTGAAATCAGATAACATGAATAATATAGTTGAAAACGAAAAATTATATGATATCTCACGGAAATTAAATATTTTCTAACGCACACAAGACGCGTGAAAAATATTTAATGGGCTGATTGACGAAGGGACCAAGGACTCGAGATTCAATTCAAAGCCAGTCGTTACTTCATACGATTTGTGATTTTTAGTGAAACTTGCTTAATGTCCTTCCAATTTCTCTAATTTGGGAATGTTTATTACGAGTTTGACAGGGAAAATAGCTCGCTGCTTCTAACTGCTCCCACTGGATTTCCTAAAACCTCGTCTTCGTCGAATTCTCTCGCGAGTTACACGTTCTCGCGCGATCGATGGAAATTGCGAGGCACGAGGAAGTATTTTTCCTGGCACACCTTTCTCCACACGTCGTCGGGGGTTCGCTCGGTTGCAAACAAGATCAGAGTCGTTTAAGGGTAACCTTTTAGTCGTCTATCGGTTCGAGGGCTTCCTTTTTCATCGTCGATGCTCTCTCTACATTGGCTCGCGCGGGAAAGTGCATTATACATCAGAGGTTCGAAACCTCTGACGGTAGGTCGCAAATGAATTGGTTTATGAGAATTTGATAAGGGTCAGCTGTTACGTGTCGCTCCTGTACATCAGGATTTTCATTCTGTCGTTGTCCTACGATATTTCTCTTTAATCAATTTTTTTCGAATAGTTCTGTACTCTAGAACCTGAGACGAATTTTATCGAGAATGAACAAATATATATATATATATCATAGACACACATTTTGCAGGTGATTCTGTGAAAAAGAATACAGATTAAAAAACACTTGAGGCAAGTTTCACCGTTTCAAATTTGTCAATTTTGCCCGATGAATGACTGCTTTCATCGAGCAAACCCTTATTTCCCTGTTCTACGATAAAATGCAAACGCAAATGCGGCGCACAGCTAAATGCATATCTAACTAACGATACTACAAAACTACACTGAAACTATTGTTCCACACTCGGGCAAATGGTATTTGACTTTGCGCGCGCAGGTACGGTTACGCCGTGTAATTATGTTCGTTCATTTGGCACGTTATACGGTGCAACAATACGTACGTACGTTTCACAGTTTTACACCGGGTTTATCGCGTGAAAATTCGTTCTTTCATATTTGGGAACGATTTCTGCGTACGGAGCAGAAATGCCTGTCGACCGAGCAGCAAAAAGTACTGTCTCGGTTTCGGAGCCGATTTTTACCGCGTTCTTTTATTTGGTCTGTTTCAGGGTCCACCGCAGCCCGGCCAGCAATATAAATTCTCGATCGGCGAGTTGTGCGATCGTATCAAGGAGGACTTCAACTTTCTTCAGACGCAGTATCACAGGTAAAGGCCTTTTGGTTTCTTCGATCGATCGTAAATCAACGCGCCCCTCCGCCCGTGGTCCTCGATCCGCCGAGCGGATTCTTACGACTGGAAAACACGTGTAACACGTTTTCTCGGTCGAGCTCGCGTCTGAATATTAAATTCACGACGGCCGACAGTGTCGCGGCAATAAAAGGCACGCGTGTCTTATAACTTCGGTTGCAAATTAAACCGGGGAAGGTTGCGCGCCCGCGGTTTAACGTTCCTTTCCGTTCGTTTCTCGTCCCTGATCGACCGTCGTCGTTCGGCGAGATACATATCTGATCGCTATAAGGCACGTAGTATCGCTTGTAATTATCCGCGCGAGCGGTACGCTGTCGGGAGAAATTACGTCGCATGTACGAAATAATAATACGGTTGTCAGTCGTAAATTAAGCAAAAATGTCGCGCCGCGTGAATTATGCCCTTTATCGTTCGTTAAGATGCAAGATAGAGGAGGGCCCGGGTATATGCCGAGGAATTCAATTTTAATGCTTGCAATTTTCGCGGTGTTGCGTTACGTTTTAATAATCGTTTAATTTAGTTTGTAATGTTCATTTTGTTTTACATTCGTTACCGAGCCCCGAAGTAACGGAGAGAAAGTATTCGAATAATTGTAAACGACGTTCAATTCTCCGTGATATCGAGGCGGAGTGAATTCATAATTGTTGCGGGCAGTGTGTTGTTTGGTTCGAGAAGAAATGAGAGAGATTAGAGCGAAGTAAAACTCACATGCAAGTATTGTCAGATTCGATTAATATTACCAGAGTTATGCTATTCTAAAGTCGTCTATCGGCAGAATATGAAATTACTTTTCACTCAACCCAGTATATATCTTTATAGTATAGTACTTATCCTTGTGTGATTAATCGTACAGTAAAAATCACACATAAGTATTGTCAGATCCGAGTAATATTACCAGAGTTATGCTAAAGTCGTCTATCGGCAGAATATGAAATTACTTTTCACTCAACCCAGTATATATTTTTATAGTATAGTACTTATCCTGGTGTGATTAATT
>NW_025110738.1:198089-250448 GCF_011392965.1 Frieseomelitta varia
CAGATTTGATTAATATTACCAGAGTTATGCTAAAGTCGTGTATCGGCAGAATATGAAATTACTTTTCACTCAACCCAGTATATATTTTTATAGTATAGTACTTATCCTGGTGTGATTAATTGTACAGTAAAAATCACACATAAGTATTGTCAGATCCGAGTAATATTACCAGAGTTATGTTAAAGTCGTCTATCAGCAGAATATGAAATTACTTTTTACTCAACCCAGTATATATTTTTATAGTATAGTACTTATCCTGGTGTGATTGATCGAGTAGAATGAATTTTTTTTCGGCCGTTTACGCGGGATCTTATCTCGAACATGTTTGCGCAAACGTCGTGTAGACGAACTAGGCGAACTAGAATTGTTTGTCCGAGCGGAAGCTATGCACACTGAAGTATGCACATAGCAAAACCTCTCGGTTTCGATTCTATGCACGCACGTTATGCATCCAGCCATTCAGTTTCACATGTCAACACATTTTCTCTTTGACACGGTTGCCAGACCCGATTCCTCCTCGTCTATGATCACTCGTTAGCCCGTAATTAACCGTGTTAAATGCGTTTCGCATTGCTTCTCACATTAGTCCGCCAACTCTATGTATATCGTCCTATTAAATGGCAATTCGTAAAGTTAATTCTGGCCTTAAGTAAGTAATTCTGGTCCTGCTACCAGAGGATAACTGTCGTAGTTCAAAATTGAATTTTAATCGCGTGTTGTCTATTTCTGCTTCGAAGAGAAAGATATGTACACGTACGGATAAACGCTCGTCACGCTTCCGATCATTTTTATTTTTATTCTCTTCAGCGTAAAATCATGACGTATCTAATCGATGAGAATTCGATTCAACAGAAATTTACCAAATCGGATGTCACTGCGATTGAAGACTCGTTCTTTCACTCTTCACAGTTGTTTCTGCAGTTCGGAATAAATAACGCCGTAAAAAAAAGAAGAAAAAAGAAAGAGAAAAAAACGGTAACAAGTATAAGAATATAAGAGAAGGAGGAGGGAAAGATACAATCCGGTACACGGAAAACGAGTAACCAGCAATCGGGGTTGCGAAGAAATCGGTGGCCCGATAAGGGAACTTTCTTCCCGGTCGAAGCCGGTCGGTTTTCACCGGTGTGCTCGGCGATCCTTATCGGCCGCTTGACACGTTAATTTATGTTCCGACCCTTTAACGTGTTAATTCGCGACGTCACGTGCCGCACGATTTCCACCGACGACGGAAACTTAAATTGCTGTTTCGTGTCGCAACGACACGAGAACAGAGAGAAAGAGAGAGAGAGAGAGAGAGAGAGAGAGAGAGAGAGAGAGAGAGAGATACACATGCAACGGAAGAGAGAGGAAAACCGCGTAAGGGGAAAGAGAAGCTCCGGGGCTGTGTGTGCATACATGCATAAATATGTGCGAGACGTACGTGAGCCGCGTGCGACATTTCGACGCGCTCACGTTGCTGTATGTATCAGCACGGTCAGAAAGTAGCCAATTTCGCACCCGGTGCACACCAACTCTTCCGGAGAGTGCTCGATTTTTCCTCGACCACGCCCCGGGACCTCTCTCTCCCTCTCTCGTTTCTCTGCCTGTGTTCGAAGCAGTCACCAAGCGTGGCCACGCGGGTTCAAACGAGTCGAGAATGAAAATGTTTGCCGCGGAGTGACGCGCACTCGTGACTAATGATCGTAACACTTTTCGCTGGAACTCCGTCTGATCGCGCACGACCATAAGCCACTGGAAACATTTAGTTAACTAACGCGATTCGTGCTCGACGGAGAGAGGAGCGAGCGAGTGCACGCTTAACCTTTTCGTTACTGAATTCTAATTCGCACACGTTGCGAATAAGAATTTCTCATTTTTCGCTGGGAGCTAAGTGGCACAGTTGCTTGCCCACATTTTTTTTTTTTCTTTTTTCTGCAGTAGCTTGTTCAACAAAATTGTGGCGAATCCTCCGCAAGAATATACTTTTATTTCAGTGACAATTTTTCGTGGAATAACAAGGACTTGTAATCCTTTTGTTACTGAGTATCAAAAGGATCATAATTTTGTTAATGTTAATTTTGTTAAAAAACGTAAATATTGTAATTGATGATAGAAATGACATCGCGAGAATAATAGTTAACAACATGAGTAAGAACATTGCACTAAATGGTCAAATAATTATGAGTACTGGTGTAGTTTTTTTTTTTTTCTCTTTTTATGGTAATTGGCCTCAAAGTTATACCGAGTCCTTTTTAAACATACGTGGGATCTTTTTATTCCGATAATAATCTCCAAGATAGTTATAGTAAAAAATATTCTAATGAATCGACAAGCAATTCAATTAATTCAGTCCCAGTAAGAATTTCCCATTGTTCGCGTTGAATTTATTCGAAAATTCATATCCCTTAAAAACGATGACATGGTCGCATTTGAATTCCAATTTGCAGATGTAAAACGTGGCGGAACGAGAGTGAAAAAAAGGATATCTCATTAAGATAAATTCCTCCCTATCTGCAGAAATTTAAAATCATTGTTTCCTTCTAGTTTAATGCTGGTTTACTATGTATGGAATTTTAAATAGAGTATCTTAATCGTTGGTTACAATGTCCGGCAGCTATGCACGTGCGGAATAACTGATTATTCATTCTTTACAATTCCGCGATATCCAACTTCAGTTTGAATAAAAAACCATGGTAATTCGTTGCGTAACTAACAAAGAGTTACTGAATATGACTCGACGAGACACACTTTGTATTAATGCCTTTCGAAAACATTCAATCAAGAGAATGATATGCCACATTTGAAGCAACTCTTTCCACGCCAAAATCCATGGGATCTAAAAAATAAAAAATAAATTTGTATTAATCGGAAAAAGTTAGAAGTTCTTTCCTATATATATATATATATATATATACACATCAAAAAACAAAAATATTACGCACGATGGTTTTACGTTTTTATCCAGAAATTAATTTTTACGTCAATCGTTACTTTTGCAATTGCGGATGGTACATCTTTTTTTTAAGGAATCAATGGCGGTCTAATCCAGTTAAACTAGATCGAACAAACAGTAACTTGAAGTTCGAGCGAGATCGGTCGCTCGGTTGAATCGGATCGAGTCGAAACGAGTTGGATTAAATGAAATTGAACCAAATTGCTTTGGATTGGATTAATGTGAGTTAAGTTCGAGCCGGGTTCGCGCGAGTCGTTTCGGTCTGGTCGGAATCGGGTCGGAATCGAGTTGAATCAAGTTGAAACAGATTGAAAACTTCGAGCTTCCTCAATTGCATCGAACCATTTTACCCGTTACTTTCGAAATTGTGTTTACGTAAATTTTTAAATATTATTCACAGCTTTGTATGATTGTATTAAATTAATATTAATATATTAATAGTCTTTTGTTCTTATATTAAATAAGAACATATATATATATATATAAAGTTTATTATATATATATAATATGTCCTGAACTATATGGTCAACAAGAAACTAAGTAAAAAAAGAGGGAAGCTGGTTGCCTGTTTCGTAGACAAAGTCGATAGGAGAGCTCTGATAGAAAGATTAGAGGTGAAGGTGAAGGGGAACTTAAGGAAAAGAATAACAGAAATATACAGGGAAACAGGCAACATGGTGAGAATCGAGGAGGAGAGAAGAGAATTCTGGACAACAAGAGAAGTGAGACAAGGATGCCCGCTAAGCCTAACCCTTTTTAATGCATTTTTGTCGAACTTGGAAGAGGACATGAGCAAGGTGCAGGAGGGGAGGGGTTGTGATAGGAAGAGAGAAGGTACGGACGATAGTGTACGCGGATGACATCGTGCTTGTAGCGACGACACAGAAGTGGGGATGAAGGGGATGCCGAGAAGATTTAGGAAGTATGTAGAGAGGAAAAGGCTGACTGTAAATACAGAGAAATCTAAGCTGCTGGTCTTCGAAAACGGCAGAGGAAGAGGAAGGAGAAGGAGAGAATGTAGGTGGGGGAAAGAGGAGCTGAAGGAGGTAAATGAGATGAAATATCTGGGCTATATAGTGGAAAAGAATGAAAAAGCAGAGAAACACATACGGGAAAGGATAAGAAAAACGGCGGTGGCGATAAAAAGAACGTTGGAGAAAAGTTGTTTAAGGCAGACTTCGAAAGAAGGATAAAGATGTTCGTGGCCTTAGTGGAGAGTGTGGCGATGTACGGGGCAGAAATCTGGAGCTGGAATGATGAAGGAAGGTTGGACATTATCAAGAGGAGATACATGAAGTGGATCCTAGGGTTGGACAAGGTCACATCAAACTACATCTTGAGAGAAGAGACACAAGAGGAGGAAATATAAACGAGAGCAGTGAGGAGGAGAGCGTTCAAATATGAAGAAGGAGCAAGAAGTTCAGACAAGAAGTTAGTGAGAGAAAGGATAAGGGAGATGGAAAGGCAGAGGGGGAGAGAAAAAGCTAAGTAGGTGGGAAGAAAGAAGAAGAGGATTAAGGAGGAGACTGAGAATCAGTGGATGGAAAGAGTTAGAGAGGAAGAGGAAGGAAAAACAGAGGGAGTTGCAAAGAAAGTAAAGGAAAAGGGTAGAGGAGGTGGAAGGTGTGAGCAGGAGAAGAAAGATCGAAGAGTCAAAGTGCAACGCACACTACAAGGAAATTGCAACGAAAGAAAGGCCAGAATACTTAAAGTGGAGGATGAGAAAGGAAGAAAGGAGCCTGATAGCAAGGTTCAGGTGCGGCAACGAAGTTAGAGGAGGGCAACACTGGAGAAAGGAGGAAGATAGAAGGTGCAGAATATGCAAAGAGGAAGAGGAGACATTAGGGCATGTGATAGGAAGATGTGAAAGCCACGAGAGGAGACTTCAGAGTAAAAGAAGTGCTAAGGGGAACCGGGTAAGGGCTAGAGCAGATGAAGAGAATACAGCGGGAAAGGAAAAGGAGAAACACAGAAAAGTCAAACGAACAGTTGGAGGGGTGGAGGATAGAGGGGTTGGGAGGAAAAGATATATAAAGGAGCATAGAAGGGAGAAGATTGAAGAAGAAGCAGCAAGACAATACCAAAGAAAAAGCAATAGTAGAAGACAGTAGAAAGTTTTTTTCACATTGTAGTACCTTTTACCTTTTGCTTTACTTTTACTTTTTACTTTGACTTATAGTTCCTACAAGAAGGTGAGCAAAAGATAAATTAGATCCAAAAGATAAATTAGATCCATAAGACGTAGATACTAAGGATTAACTATAGAAGTAGAAAATAATAAAGATGTAAACTCATCGTAAACCGGAAGCCATCCTAAGCCGCCTAGGCAAGGATTATATATAAATAATAAAGTAAAATAACGTCAAAATTGATCAAAATTTTGATTATATTAAATTATGATCTAAATTGAAATTGTATTAAATAAGAATATACGTATGTATTTTGAAAACTTATTTTTCACCTTCGTATCTTTTCACGTGCTCTCTGTTTTCAAAATACCGTAATCACGAAATGTTCACAAGTAAAATATTCAAGAGCAACGCAAATTTGAATAATAATATTTACGGGCACATGATCTTCATATCGAGTCGTACAGATCCGAGTAATGAACACCAAAATCGATACAAATGTAACGTATTAAACCCAAAATATCACAACGGGCAAAAATACTTGGAAAACTGTACGTCGAATTTCATTCGCCAAACATTCTGCAAAGTGGAATAACAAACATGGGCGTTAAAATCCACAACCGATGAAAATCAAAGCGGCCAATTCACCGGGTTGCCGCGAATTTGCATACGTACGTACATATTTCTAAAACTACGTCGACGAGAACACGTTTCTCACCCGCTCTCGATCGATCGAATGATTTTATTTTTCGATAGCGTTCGATCATAATACAACGAACCGAATCGGCGGGCAGAAAGATTGCATAAGCCGCGCGGCGGAGAATTTTCCGCGCAAACAGCGCGATCGTACGGAATAATTCATTTTATGTCTGTATTATACGCTCGATGATGCGGAAAGTGGCGGCGGAGGCCACGTTAGTTTTATTATCAAACGCGGTACGCTTCGATAAATACGCTTTCGCGGACTCGATTTCGCGCCCGGTACCGGAAACGATAGCTAGAGCAGTGCGTGTTGAGCGTGTGCCGACGGGGGAGAGATCACATCACGTATTTTGTAATCGTAACGAACCCCTTGTCTTGTGATTCGAATCGATTCGTGATACGAATTATGGCTCCGAGTTGAAAGGAAAAGAAAATTCGTTTTATTGAAATTTGTACAGGGTTCACTGTCTCTTGCATTATGCTTGATGCACACGTACAATCAGTGTCGAATGAATTTTATTTAAGAGACATTGCGAAGTGAAACTAACGTAATCGATGAAAATAATATTTATTTATTTATTGCGAATAAATAAGGCGCGAAGTCTGAACGAGAAAAATTGAAGAAATCCCAATATTTCGTCACTTGATCCTAACGTTCAGAGTTGAGTAGAACGTACAGTGAAAAAAAAAAAAAAAAAAAAAAAACTTGTACATCAAGTTTCAAGAGGAAATTTCAATCTTCGAATTTCAATTATAAAAGAAATTTTTCAATGTTTTCAGAGGACGTTTGAATTTTCGTAATTTTCATTGTGCTCGTATCTTCGTGTATTTTTTCATATTATACAGATTCCTTCAAATCACAGATTTGTATTTTGGAAATATTTTATACATAATGTAACTGTACACATCTGCAAATTGTGGCAGTTCGGGCGACGCTGAATAACGCGTGCGAAGAACAGGTGCGCGTTTTCGCGTGTTCACGTCTTGGAGAGAAGCGGTGACTCGATAAGACCGCTTGTAAATCGTCGCACCGCGTCAATCTGAAATAATTAATGGGCCTCTCCGGGCCTCTGGTCGCGCGACCAGAATTATCCAACGATCGATCGCCGATATCCCACTAATTTATCGCGACGCGGTCCGATGGATCCGGTAATTTTTCCTTAGCTTTCAATCGCTCCTTGCGTGAATATTGAAATTGGCCGACGATTGATAAAATTTCGAGATTAATAGCATACGTGGCGTGTTGTTGAGGTAATTTTCGAGGAGATTGATGGATTTTTGAAATTTTTCTGGTACCACCTCTATCTGGTGGGATTTGCCGCTGATCTCATTTTCACATCATTCTCCTCGTTGTTTCCTTCATTTTTTTTTAAATGTATTGAAATTCTTAGATTAATTAATGTATGTTTTTTTTTTAAATTTAATTTATTAAATGTAAATTGGGAAATTTGTCGGAAAATTGAACTGATCAATTAAATGTCTAAGTGGCTGGATTGCTCTTTTTTTAAATACAGTTAGAAGATATGTAATATACATATTTTTAATCACTTAAGACTGAGACATTCTTACATTATACATTTATGTACTACATCGTGTACTTAATATATTTACATATCGTACAAAGTATTCTCATAATCTGTCACGAAGAAAATGAATAAAATAAAAACGTTGAACCAATTTCTCTTTTAAACGCAACAGCAGTTTCAGTGTACACGAATGGGGAGGGGAACAAAAACCCCCTGTAGAAACAGGCTGCGCAACAAAAAGATTTGAAATCAATCGGGCCTAATATCCTTTGCTCATTTTTCATAGCAAGATTGGAAACTACCTTGCCGACAAAAACGCGCTCGGGTGAAATAGCTCCGCTGAAAAAGGTTCTCTGGAAAGAACGTCTAATTTGCAGCGCGCCAAACCGAGCCAGGCACTCCTCTCCTGAATAATTCAACCTGCCCTTTTAAAGCAAACGTTCGCCAGTGCTTGTAAAAAACGTTAGTGCGTCTCGTTACGAGTATCGAACGAGCATAGCGATCACGATCGACCTGCCCAACCGGAAGAACCATTACACAGCCACCATGCTGTCCTCTGCAGGCGCGACGTAACATCGTCTGTCGATCACGCGAGTCGTTTGACGGTTCTACGGTTTAACAATGTACCACAACATTGGAGATTTGTTCACATGGTGGCTCACTGATTTTCGTAGAAAATCAAATTTGAACAATTATTGTTATAAACTCTCGCGGGTATTTTTAACTAAATTTCTTCGACACTTTCTCGGCGGGATGTTTGAAATGACAGTTGTGTGACAGGAAGCATCGTTATAGAAATTTTGTAAATAATTTTTGTTATTTCGAAAAAATTCCACTCGTCAATATAAACTGATTTCAGACTTCCGCTTGAAAGATACGTGTATTTATGTTATTTTCCGCTTGGACAGAAACATTGTAGTTGTACAAATCTCTTTGTTCATGAGAATTGTAATCATTTATTTATACGTAGAATATTTTGACACGGTTGTTATAGCGTTAATAGATATTTTCATTTGTTCATTTGTATTAATAGGTTTGAACGATAAAAGTCAAGTGTCCTGGTACAACCGAATAAGAGATGTTTCTACTGTGAAAGAGGGAATAAATTTGTTTCATGAAAACCTTCGTTTTCGAGAAGATCGAGTTTAAAATTTTATCAAGCACACTATATTAGATTAGAGATTTAATCTTTAGAGAGAACCAAAACCAAAAATTGAAGAGTCAGAGAAAGAGTTTGTAATAGCAATAAAGAGCACAAGTTTTTACTTACGCACATATTTCGGAGCATTAAAAGTTTATAAAATTGTCAGTCTATAAAATTCCTGCGAAAAATTACCGCGAGAAATGATTTTCACTAGTAATATCTACTCTACTAGTAGCGTCTAGCAATTAGCCAAGTATACAAATTCAATTTCAATTAATGAAACGAATCTTGTCTCGTTTGTTTCTCCGTCTCTGTTTGTAAGACACTCGGTATGCACGTGGCATTGCAGCTGCAAAGCTGGAAAAGGCAGGTCGTTTTTGCCACAAACGTACGTCTTACGAGGATGGTCATTGGGTTATTATTCCGCGTTCGAGGCTATCCACAAGAGACCGCTGTTCTTACTATGTTCGTTTGTCGCGAATTAGCCAACCTGATTTCTCTCTCTCTCTTCTTTTTCCATCTTCTTCTCCCCCCCCCCCCCCTTCAAACTCTTTGTATTCCCCTTCGAGTCGTAGCAATTTTTCTCGTTAGTTTCATTGTCGTGGCGGGACGCGAGCATTTTAATTTAATGCCGACGGACTACGTCGACGGCGACGAAGGCAAACGACGACACAAACGTACAAACAAAGGCTGTCCGCGTTCACAACGGCTGCTGGATATTAATGTTGTGCTCTTGTTTCCTTTATACAGCCTCAAATTGGAGTGCGAGAAAACTGGCCGGTGAAAAAAATTGAGAGAGAGAGAGAGAAGCATTACGCGATGGTTGGCCAACAGGGAAAAGAACGGGGGGAGAGAAAAATGGAGAAAATGTCGGAGGATACGTTTACACACGCCGTAACTACTATCTTCTCGTTGTGCCTAGATTATGGAAATTGTGTTCTTTGCTCCTTTTTCTTTCTTTTTTTTTTAAACTCTCTTCTTCCAAGTAATCGTCGAACGAATTTTACGTCGTGTAATTAATCAAGTTTGCTTCAAGCTTTTAACGGGGAATGGGAAATTCTTTTCTGTGAACTGGAAAACCACACTGATTAACTCCGCTTTCTCTTGGTTTCTCAGTTTCTCCACGCGAATGTAAAGTTAGCTCTTTTTTTTTTCTCCAATTTCGGTGGACGAAATTCACGTTTTTTTTTTTTTTTTAATTTGCTTCTTTCCTGAAATTGCGATCAAAAAAGTTTATACGTCTCGATGTAATTTTCCTTCAACCTCTCGGCTTCGTTCCACACAGCCGCGTAGAATTCACATTCAGTTTTCAATTCGAGTTGTTGTCGCTGTTTAATTCACTTTCAGGTCCGGTTATTTCAATTTTTTAACCATTTATAGAAGCTACATAGAGGCTCGCTTCGTATCGGTTCGATACGAGGCTAATCACCGGGTTTCCCCTTTTTAATGCGACATAATGCCGCTCGTTAAATGATAATACGGCACTTTCCATTCGCGACAACGGCGAACCGTGTCGCTCCCTCGGCGTGCACTGTGCACGGATCCCTACATAAGCTGCAACGTACGCGAAGAAAAATATCGTAAAACATAATTCTTGTGTAATTGGCGCTATAACGCCGGGGAAAACCGAGAAGAATTATCTCGATGTCCGAGCTGTGTTGCTGGCCGTTGGTAAAATGCTCAGGAACACTGGTGGAAACCGCATAAACGCGGCTGGCGTACGCCTCGTACGCGTATACAGGGTGTTTCTCGCGACTGGATTACAATTTTCAACTATTGCCCAACTATTGCCCAATTTTAACCCAATTCCTTTTCCCACTGTTCTTTGATGTAAAACGTAATGATGTTCAGTCTCAAGAAATTAAATTCAAACTTTGAATTTTCGCGAACATTTCACGTGATTGCCTTTTTCTTCTAAATCGAGACCATAATTGTAAAATTACGAGCGCGTCTCGACATTATAGATAAGATAAGAGGTTAATGGTAGGACGAAGGAAAAATTGGGAAATATTTATGACACATTAGGGAATGCAAGCTTTTATTTATATATTTTATGACGAATCAAAAATGCGTCGTTGTGAATTTACATAAATTGCGTGTGAGAAATTACGAATTTGTTTGATCTAGTTCGGTGGAAAATTCGGAAATGGAAGAATCAAGAAAAATTTCTCGGTGAAGAAAAATCGAGGCTCGTAATTTGGATGATCAATTGAAAATATTTCGCAAATTTTTCAATCGTTATAGTTTACGACCAATTTTACAAAATCAGAGTTCAACGTATACCCTTCAAATCAATCAGTTGAAAAAGCGAACGTTGATTCGTAAAAGATACAATTCCGTTTAAGAAAAAAAAAGAAAAAGAAGATTAAAATCTTTTTTTTTTCGAGAATGGGAAACTCGCGGCGGTCTGAAATCATTAAATTTTGATCCACCGTGTTTTCAACGGTTGCGCGAGACACACCCTGTATACACGCCAACACGTTTACTGCAAGGTTTTTGCATACGGTGTTACGCGGCGCACTCAACTATTACGAGCACATATTTATTATACGCAACGGCGGGGGAGGGGTGCAATTTCGCAGGGACCCGGACCAGAGGCAGGTCTATTTCGCTGTCAGGCCGGTAAACAAAAATATGACGCGGTCCTGTTGCCGTTAAAAAATTACTTCCGCCATAAAAGAGACCTTATATGCGGTTGGTCGCGTCGTTCCGCGACGTATTGTTACACCGAGCGGATCAATGGAAATTAATTTTCCATTTAACGCCCTATTATTTTCGCCGAGAGCAATAACGCCCCTGCCGCGCGCCGATAAAGATCGATTCTAACCCCTCCTCCTCGTCGATGAAAAATCAACGTCCGCGAGCCCTGTCCCCCTCGTGACCGCGCTTATGGGCTCCAGCTTGTTTTTGATTGGCAATTCAATGTTTTATCCGCTCGAGTTTCTCTTGTCACGTTGTGCCCCCCTTCCCTCCTTTTTTTTTTTTTTTTAGTTTTGATCATAATGTGAAGAGAAAAGATTTTGTAACAAACTGTGTATTCTGCATTCCATGAAACGAACGAGAAGTAGAAAATGTTTGGAGGGGTTACCTTTCAGATATTTCGAATTTTTTTGCGATTTCTTTAACCCTTTTGATGATCAGTTCGTACAAGAATATTTGTAATTATGTAACTAGTAATGTAAATAAACGCACTCTTGATTTGCCATGCGCAAAACTTTATTCGTACCAAATATTTTGGATTTCTTTCGCAATTTTAAGTACTCGTTAAAGTTAAATTTGAGTTTGATGTTAAAAGTCATTGAGATTGCGTGGTAGATTAGCCTGAAATAGTGTTCGATTAATTGACCGAGAAGTACAAACGTAAAAAAGAATTGTGTTTTAGATGAAATTTAAACGAAAATGTATAAAATGTAAAATGAAATTTTAAATGAAAAGAATTGTGTCTCGCGATTGTGCATGTATCTCGAAATTTAAATTGAGGACTATTCAAATTAAATAAAAACCAAGTTACGAATGATTTGATGTAGAAAGCGAAAGCACAATGATACGAGGTTGTTTCTGAGTCAGGAGCAGCGTTGTCGATGGTCAGTTACGCGAAATCCGTGTCCATTATTTCATTATTCGAACAAAAAGCCGACATCGTTGAATTTATCATATTAATCTTTTACTAGTCACAGGTAGCAATCATCGATTGTCAGATAAATGACTAATATTTCCATAATGAAGCATTCTCAAGGCACAGCTACTTACGTACATATATTCAAAGGCAATTTGTACCGTTCATGGAAAAAATTCTTCCAATCGGAAAGAGCAGATCATTTAGATAACAATAATTCATACGCGTTTCACTTCCATTCTAGTTGAATTGTTTCGCTTCGTTCGATCGAGTTACGTTTTATAATTTCAGAATGTTCCATTCACATCTTACATCTCGCATAATTGCAAATATCATTGATTTCGTCGCGGGAAATGTAGGATACAACACGAACGAAATAATTTATTTACAACATTAAACAACTTGATCGAAACTTTCGGGTTTCGGAGACCTGCACCAGAGAGTTAATACTCCGAGCGAATCTCGGTAGATACGTATCAACGGGCCAATAATTTCCTCCGGATTCGATTTACACGAACGAAATAAATTCCTTCCCAGCGATTCCATGAAATATTCACGCAATTGCACCGCTTCCGATTACGCGATTCAAGAAAAGGTAGTCCCGATTTCGATCGTTTCACACTAAGGCAAGAAAATCTGTGATATATATACAGGGTGTCTTTCGTAACTTGTGGGTTCCCACTTCGGGAGCTGATTGTACGTCTAAAAGTAATGAAAAAAAAGTCATATAAATATATGTCCTATATCTGTCTTCATTTTATGAGATATAATGAATTTTCCGTTTTAATTACTTTCACAAAAAATGCTCAAAATGACCACCTTGCATTTGAAGACAAGCCTGCACGCGTCTTGTCATTCATCTGGTTACTCTCTCTATCGTTCCTGGTGTTTCTCGAATTTGTCGGAAGTCTTGCTCTATTCTATTTCGTAGTATTTCAGCATTTACAATCGATGCTTACAATCCATTTATTTGCAAAGTGTTGATTTAAAAATTGCCTAGCCACTCGGCTAAAATACGGCAGAGCTCCATCATGCATAAACCACGTACGAAAGTCTAATATCGACTGGAACTTCCTCTAATATTTCGTGTAAACGCGTGCTCAAAAAGTCAACGTACTTTGTGCCAGTTAGTTTCCCATCAAGAAAAAAAGATCGAATTAAAAATTTATCAATTTTTCCTCCCCATACGTTTAAACTAAACTGGTGTTGATGTCTTGAATGCACAATAACATGTGGCTTTTCTTCATCCCAATTATGATTATTATGAAAATTGAGTATACCATCGCTGGTAAAACTAGCTTACTAGAGTTTGCTCTGTTTATAAAATTCATGATATCTCATAAACGAAGACAGACAGGACATATATTTATATGACTTTTTCTCATTATTTTTAGGCGTACAATCAGCTCCCACAAGTTACGAAACACCCTGTATATATTTTACAATTGGCCACAGTGTGTAACTGTTATCGATGTTTGTTACGGTTGCACTGATTGCGTGTTTTTAATGGCTTGGTTCCGCAATATCTTCGCTCGTGGAACGTGACTAAAGCGGAAAATCGATCTCTCGGGACTTGAAAATAAAACAGGAAAAAGAAAAAAAAGAAAGGAGAAAGAAGATTAAAGGAACGAGCACAGGCGTGAAAAAATTGCACGTTGATGTATCTGGCGAACATTAATGACGTTACAAACCTGTTTCGCACACGATCACGTTCTCCACTTGTTACGGAGACTGACGTCGAGTATCTCGATCCGCATCGATGGTCCGACCAACGCGTGTAAATCCATTTGACAGTATCCTCTCTGGTCTTATTATACGAGCCTCTGAGAAGTCAAACTCAATCAACCTCGTGTTTTATTGGTTTCTTAATTTCATTAGGCAAACGGAGGTTTTTCATATATTCAATTTTTTTCACGAAACAAATGATTTATAATGCGTGCATCGGTGAAGAGCACGATTGGACCAATAAGGGCGAAGAGCGGTCGATAATTGAAATCGTTACAGCTCTAAAGGAAAATTGTTTGCATTTCCAATTTGACGATGGTCAGTTCGTTTTTTCTAAAAAAAAAAAAAAAAAAATGATTTTACGTGATGTAAAACGAGGATAATGGTAAAAGTGAGGATAGTCAGTTCAAACATCTCTGGAAACGTTGAAAAAATCTTTCTCGAAAATTCAAACATCTCTGGAAACGTTGAAAAAATCTTTTCCCTGATTAGATTCACCGTTTTGAAGAATGAGTCGGCTCCTTAAAATTTACTGCACAAATTTCTTTTTCAGCGTTTTATCCCAACTTTGATTTAACGCCAAAGATTGAAAGAATCCAAGCATTTCCTTGTTTAATCCTGATGTTCAGAGTTCAATAAAATGGCGGAGGAAAGGAATCGTACAGTAGATTGCAAAGATGAGATTTCTCGTACAGTAGATTGCAAAAATTTTTTCTCGTTTTTTTTTTGAGGCGTTTGAATTTTTATAATTTTCGATAGGGTAAAATCATCTTTAGGGAAAACGAATTCAATTTTAAAACGAGACCAAGCAGATTTTTTTTTTTTTTTTTACAAAGTTACAATTACAATTTAAATTATCTACAATTTTTCGTCGTTATCGGTTCAGTTGTGCTCTTCGCTGTATTCAATTTAATTTAATAATTTATTCAATATACCATAAATAGTTTTCACGATTGAAATATTTCACTGTACAAATATCCGGTCGTTATCCCAAAAACAATCTTATGGCATTTGTACACATTTTTTTACACGCGATTTTATTTCTTTCATACACATTTACTAATGTTTTCTTGCTTGTTTTGTCCAGTATTAAATTAGAATTGGAGAAACTCGCCCAGGAGAAGACGGAGATGCAGCGCCACTACGTTATGGTGAGTCAAAATGACAATAACGGAAGAAAATTTCTATCTGCTCTGTGCTATAGTAGAGCACAGAGAAGAGTCTCTTTCTGGAGTCTGTGAAAATTTTTTCCTCCAAAGTTTTTGCCATTGTTATTCATTTTATCGCGAGAGAATCGAAGAGAGCGTGCTGCTTTCTTTCCAGTCACCGATCACCTCGACCTATCTCAGTAAATCTCTCGGTTCAAATTGCGCGTGATTTTATAACACGTAACACTTTACTGCCTGAACTCGTGCTAGGATCTGACATTAAAATCGCAACGTTCGTGTTTCGAGTAACCACTTGGGATACCAGTGTTTCGCGAAACTCCTGTGTAATGTTTTGCCAACGTGGCTTTGCGTAGTCGTGAGAATTCCATAAACGGTGTGGCGTAACGCGTTAAGAATTATCACGGAAATGAACGAACACCGGATTATTATTCACGGATGGAAAATTGTTACCTACGTACAGTACACAATGTCGCGCGTTATTTTCGTTTCATAAATCCTAGTTGAGAGGTAATGGCTTGAAAAATAATTCTTCGAATTTACAGTCGAGTCGTCAGTTGTTGTGTTTCCTTTCTGAAATAATTAAAGAAAAAAAAAAAAAAAAAAATGACACGATTAAGAAAATTCGTAGGCGTTACAATTCGTATCGTCGATATTGTTTTACGACGTTTCACGGCGTTTGCTAATGCCAGCGGCAATAACAGCAGCTTCTCCATCTGAGTTTAACGACTAACTTAGTCGCTTAATTCCCCTCGTTCTCTCGGAAATTGCGCGAGAGAGGGGTTTCATAAATAACCACTTCTTTTAAATCCGGTAGCGCGGCCGCGCTCCTTTCTGCCCAGTTAATCACACCAATCTCCAGAATATTTAACCTTCTCGCTACGGTGTTATCCGGTTGGAAATTGCTCGTACACTCTTCTCGCCAGGAAGACGTTAATAACATGCGCTCTCGTACTTTTAGCCGGTTCTTCGAAATCACGAGAGAAAAAAAGAACAAAAAAAAACTACGCGAAAGGCGGCGCGAGCGACGGGAATCCCCGTGAGAGAAACGAAACTGTTTTCTGCGAAATAATAATCTCTCGTTGTGTTCCTTTCACTTTTTAATTAAATTTGGTCGCCGATTAAAATTATTCGTCAACGAGCGATGAATCACTTTCTTTGACTGTAATTTTTGACAGTTTTATTTACTTGTTACGTAATAATAAAAAATGTTCCGCAAATCAAATAATTATTAAAATAAAATAAATAAATAAAAATGATCTTTTTAAATGAAATTTTCGTCCCGCCGTAGAAATTTTCGTTTTTTTCCTCGATAAAGAGTGCTTTCTGCCTGTGTTAGAACTTTCCTCGCACGGTTCCTGGCCTAAGTTTGAGAACCTTACACCTCTCGAATTCACTTGTTTATAATTCACACTCTTGTTCATTTCACGCTCGATTAATTTTACGACTCTCTCGTACGAGTGTTGGTACTCTTCGGGAACTATCAAAGCTTCGAGTGTGCTATTACTTAAACGCAATGCGAGCATGACTCTGGCAAGAGAAAAAAGGGGAGATATTTCGCAGTACACGAAAATATTTGACACAACTTTCGTGAATGATTCATTCTATAGTTTCATTCATACTTTTTGCACGAGCGCACATTTTTAGCACGCAGGTCACCGAGGTATTTAAATCAATCGATTTTATTAACGAGTCTTGATATTTCTACTCGACATTTGTTATCGTGGCATTAATCTTTTTTAATATTTCTATAATTAATATCATCGGTTCATTAATAAATCTCGATGTAATTCGATTTAACACGTAATAATACGCATAAGCTTTTGTTAATATTTGGTGATTTTTCATTTCAAAGCCCGGACTGTCGATTTCGAAACAGTTTATTGAAAAATTCACAACTGCAAGAACACGTAATTTCCAGATTTAAAATCGAACACATAGTGATTCGTTATTTCTGTCGGTTATCAGTTCGTTAATAAATCTCGATATTTCGACGAAATTTGATTTGACACGCATTGCCTTTTTATTAATATTTTGCAATTTTCGTACATACACATGTATACTCTTTCCAAATTACGGTACTGCCGATTTTTGTGACCCAACTTGTTGAAAAATTCACAACTGCAAGAACACCTTAAACGTCTGCGTAATTTTACATTCGTAGGGACATAAATTTTGGACACGTAGATACCCGCAGTGTAGTGCTTTCAAAATGTTGCATCGAATACCAATCACTGTACATCTTCAGCGAATAAGCACCGAACAATCGCTCGCAACAGCAAGAAAGTTGAAAGCAAATCGTTACCGAGAACAAATATCGGACGAATATCGATCGTCTACGCTAGAGCAAGATTTTAATGAAAGAAACAGTGGCACGACCTCGCCTGGCCATTCAATCCAGTCCTCCTCTCGCGTATTTCTCCGCGTTGACTGCTGTCGTCTTCTCCTTTTCAGTCGGCCGCGCCGCGCCGCGTCTTTACTTTCGCCCGTAGATCTTCATTATTGCGTCGCAACGTCACCGGCCGTGTATATGCGTCTTCATTAGCGGCAGGATGGAACGCGCATCCAACCGAGAGGAGGTCGCCGGGTCGCTGAAGAACGCCTTTGAATTTACGCGCCGCGCGTCTGCGCGCTTTGCCTCTCTCCGATCGAGCGATACGGCGCGGTTCTTCGGCGCGCGTGGGTGGTTGATTGGCCGTCACGAACAAGTTTTTACACTCGCAGGTTCTTCCGAATGAAACGACGAGGTTTTACAACCTTGAAACCAATTTTTTCTTTCTCTTTTTCTTTTTTTTTTTTTTTTTCGTCTAGGGAAATAATTTTTTCGTTGAGGAGAACTGCGAATTTGTGAATTTCTTGTTCAGTTCGATGTGATTCTGTGTTTTTTTAACACTCTCGTAACGTACGCCTACGTTATTTCAAATTCTTTAGCAGAGTATTTCAAAATTGGCGCCACTTGCAGCCACAATGTTAAATTGTCACTGTGTTTTCATTTATATATCAAGTTGTTAACAAATACCGCACAAATTGTTCTGCAAAATAAACATGTGCAAATGTTACTGTAAGTTGATGTGAATTTCATTTGTATCTGTAAATTCTATCATATTTATTTTACTAAAGGAAAAATAGTTTTTCTACACGCATTTGTTTGATGTTTAATTTTCTAAAACTTTGAACAACAAACGACCGCAAGTATCATACTGAGATGTAATATTTCTTACATTCACGTACCTACAAATAGCAGAATCTTGCCGTACTCAGCTACAGACTTTTGGAAATTATATTCCGTATTCAGCTATACAGTTTTGTCCGGCTATCGCCCGTCACGAAAGTGTTAATATGGTATTTATTTGATTTTCGATGTGACAATATTTCTTCCATAGTGATTAGAAAAGGAATTGTTGAATAGTTTCATCTTCCGGATGTTTACAAAATAAAACATATGACATTTGCACGTGCTGTATTTTCCAACGAAGCGTTGTATCAAATTTTTATAGTTGTGTGAAAATACTATCGAGAAACGAATCGTGTAATAACACGTATCAACATTATCTATGTATTTAGCTTGTCTCTCGAACTAAATTCAGTCGAAATTTCAGAGATGGGTATACGTATAACCCGTATATTTGGTAGAAATAGATGAATTTGACCCTTACGTGAAATTTGGCTCTGCAACGGACACTGTGATTAACATATTCTCTGACCTAGTTAAAGAAAACACAGTCTTGTTATTTATAAAGCTACTGATCCTCAATTAGTTGCGTACCTTTGTCACAAACAGTTTCTTTCTGTACGTTCAGTTCTCTACTTAAAAGAAAACGAGACAGAAACTAGAACAGTTCATTTATCTAAAAGAATATTCGTATTCTAAAAAAATATTCGAAAGCCAAGACGTTGCGTTGTTCGTCAAATGCGTAGAAATAATTTTCATCAGCGAGAAACGATCAATCAACAGAAAATGAAAGAAACAGAGGTGGAGAAGTACAGAAGTAATTCACAGATAGAATGACACGTATGGTGATTTATATAAAGCGAACAGGTGACTAACGTATTGAAATTGGCTGATCGAGGAACTTCGTTCTTGTTATTTATAAAACTACCAGACGATTAGTCAACTGAATTGAACGACTTTATTAGAAACAATTTCATTGTACGCTTTTAACTCTCTAGTTGGACAAGAAAACGATAGAAACTATAAAACACGATAGTTTAGTAGCTCACTACCTAAGAAATGTTCGTATACAAAAAAGATTCACGACGTCATTCGTTCGTTAAGTGCGCAAGAAATAATAATTTCTGTCAACGAGAGACGATTGATGGGCAGAAACTGAAGTGAGTACAGAAGAAATTCACAGGGACGATGGAACGACACGAACGTGACGATTTGCATAACGCGAACGAAAGACCTCTCCGACGCATTATCGTCCAAAGACACGCTAAACGTCAATGGACGGTCACGTGTTAATTCACCTGCACACGAAACGTGTTCAGTCATGTGATGACTGACTCCGGAATTCGTGCATGGAATGGCAATTAAATCGTGGTCGCGAGGCTATAAAGAAAAAGACGAGAGAACGAATGAGAGAGAGAGAGAAGAGAAAAAAAGAGGAAGAAAAGGACAAACAGAAGCTGAAGAGAGTTTATTGTCTTTCGTCGACATTGCGGTTATCGTGGACGCGCGGTAATTTATAGGCCACACTTCGCGGTCGCGTTCGATGCAAATCACTTCATATAAAATGCACGTCGGTTGCTTGCCAGTGGACGTGGCACTTCCGCCGATTCACGCAGCACGAAGATTAATCGCGTGATCGCGCGCACCAGCTTGTACCCGGACGACGTTGTTGCTTCTCCGATCGATTCGTCGGTCGATCCTCTTTTTTTTCTTTCTCTTCGAGTTTGATTTCTTTGTCTTTCTGATTTGATTTTCAATCTGACGATTCTGACCGATTGACAATTTCGTGAATGCGAGTTGATCTAGTAACGTTATATGTAGTTCGGTCTGTCCTTTTAGTTTAAAGTATAAACTTTTTTTTTGTATTTAAAATTCAGCACGATCGAGACCAAATTTTCTGAATTTAGCTTAGAGAATTGTGTATTATATTTTTATGCCGAGTTACGGGAAATCTTGAAGCACGAAAATATCCACTGTTACCTTGCGATAACAATTAATAAGCAAGGCGATTTTCTAACATGCAGAAAAATCCAAGGTCGAGCGATGATTTGTAAATTACAGAGTTCTTCATCAGTTTTCTGATGTCGATGAGTACGAAAATCAAGAGGTTTGATTCTGGATTGATCTCACGAGACGAGGAAGAAAATCGCGGCAGTGTATAAACACGTATAAAAGGACAAATGGAGAAGGAGCGGAGCAGGAAACTAAATATAATATAAAGTTCCGGAGGAGTCAATGCACCGCGTTAGCGAAACTGCGCGCTAGCCAGACGATCTCTTCGCGCTCGTAAAAGTTCACGAGTTCGACAATTACATGAAAAGAGTCGTAAAATCGTAATACTACCGGCCTGTGCTATGTCGTCTAACGAGCGTATTCTACCACGACGTCCAACATCGTTTTCACGCACACGCCTCTATCTGTCCCGTGCACGCATCGGGAACAAATTCACCGATTTCTAAACTGGCGCTAGTGTCACGGTGGTCGAAGGAAGATCACTTCAGAAAAAAAAAAAAAAAATATTGATCAGGACACCGGCATTAAACGATCACCCAATGTAACGTATTTTTGACAACGATGTAACGGAAAGCGTGATTGTTCCACCGCACGCGATTTGTTAAATAATTAAAGTATTGAAGGGGGATTTAAGTAACTATGGTATCTATATATTTACATACTATTTACAATTAGTGCGAGGATGGAGGAAGGATGTAAGGATATTCGGAATAGAACGGATATAGGATGGTGGGTAAGGTGAGGAAAGGTTGTGCGTTTTCGTCTCATGATTAGGGCTGATGGCAGCGACCCCTTACGCTTGTTATAACTACTCGCCAGGCTGGATGGTCACCCATCCTAGCGGTGTTCCGCACTCTGTTTGCTTAACGTTGAAGATCTCTAGAAGACTTCGACGCTAGGCGTACAGTCACTTGCGGCTTGTACGAGTCTTGTACTCGAGGGACTATAGGCCGCTACAGTATAATTGTGTAATATAATGTAGTATAAAAGTATAATAATGTAGTTAAAGTGTAACGTTAAATAATTAAAGTAATTAGCCACGTAATACTGAATATGAAAATACTAAGAGGCTCGGCACAATAATACCACAAGGCACAAAAAGAAGTTCTACATAAGAGACTCGACTGAACTGTCTAGGCTTCTTACGCAAGGTGTCATCTTGGAAGTTTTCTCAGAAAATAAGCAGATAATTTTGGTCGTGATACTAACGACTGAGAGAGAAGCGAAAAGAAGAAGGAAAAGAAACGAAAGACGGAGAAGGATTAAAAATAAAGATACTAATTGTAAGAGGTGAAGGACGCGAATGGAGGAAACGCGGGAACGTCATCGAACGAGTGGTAGCGGTTACGGTGGAAAAGTCAACTGGCGGCGGAAATGCGAAGCGTTTATATACTCTGGGAATATAAAACATCTCGGCCACTTGCGCTCGCGGTGCATGAACACGAAAGCCTTTAAAAAACCAGCTGCGGATGGCACCAGCTGGAAAAGGAAGGGTAATTCGTAGGTAAAAAGAGGAACCGTGTCGCGTCACCGGGCACGCGCGATATCCGCCGCAGGATTAAATTCAACGCGGTGATTCTTTCTCCTGCTAACTCGTTTTTATGATGCACGTTGCAGCACCATGAATATCATACGCAAGGGGTTGGGATTTCATCCAAATGTTGAGATTTCGGGAAGGAATAACGGGACTGAACTAACGTTGACTTCACGTGAATAAATATTTCGTTTCGACAGTGTCGTTGATATCTGCATCGAAATATCGATACTTGATTCTGTCTTAATTTCTTAGTCTCGTTGTATCAGGTGTATTCATGAGTAATCAATTGTTTTTGTTACATTTTTGTTACTTGCTCGTTAGTTGCGTATCGACCGTACAATGTGAGAAAATGTTTTTCTTTATGTTGTTTCCATAGAAAGAACCTAGTTGGCTAATTATTGCGGAGAATTTAAAATTTTCTTAATTAATTTACCTGCAGTAAAATGATGGACTTTATACTTCGTGAGTAACACTCGTAATTGCGTACTAATTATTAATATTAGTCAATTGATGAATAGTAATATTACAGGTAATATTAATAGAAGTTTAATACTAAGTAATGATTAATATTAATAGAAATATCTAGGAACGATGTAAATGATAAGTTTATCATTTCTTAACAATTTCTATCCAGTGATGTCATACCGGCGAGTTCAAAAGAAAAGGAAAGCGACGAATCATTGTATACGGTTCGGTCACTCGTTACGGTCCGCGCAACCAGTTGCCAGCGCAAGGGGGTTAAGTTTCGCAAGCATACCACCGTTGTGGACGCTGCGTTTAGCCGATCGGTGGACATACATAGAAATTATACAACGTAACGTAGAAAGAGAGTGGCGACGCCAGTGGGTCGCATCAGTGCGAGGGATGATGATCGACAGAAGAGGATCTTTCTCCAGGAACAGATGTAACGCGCATACATACATAGAGCGAGAGATACATTATCGTGGGCTGATAATGAGTAGGTCCGATGTAGCAGCTGAATCATTCTAATTACGCTCTGGCGTGCAAACCGCCATCGATTCATTAGGAGAGAGAGAGAGAGAGAGAGAGAGAGAGAGAGAGAGAGGAGCGTTAGCTAGCGCGTTCACGAGTCACTCGATACGTCAGAATGGCGAACGGGCGCGTATGTCCGACAAGTGTGTTGTTATACCTGTTGCTACGAGTGCACCAGCACCAGAGCGCGAACGAACGCGCGCCAATACAATAAATTCTTGTTGCGTCAATGATTAATCGTGAATGACAAAACGCTGTAATACGATACACCGTATGTCCACCGGTAATAACAAATGACCGCCGACCGGGGCAACGGTTCGATCGTGTTCGCCGATTCGTGCGCGGCGAGTACATTTTTCTCGCGATTCATCGCCGCGTTCAATCGCCCGTTGACAAACGAAGCGGGCTCACTCGCGCCTGGAGTTGACTGTCGACTCTCGTTTTCTGAACGAGCGATAGAGAGATGAACTTGGCAACGCAAGATAGATAGAGTTACGGGAATGTAAGGGTTAAATTGGGTACGTAATGTATTTAGCTTCGTGACAAAAAATCGGATGGCTAGGAGAACTTCGCACAAGGCTAAGTCTTATAATTGAAACTGTGTTTGAAAGAAATTGGCAAAATAAAATTTTCTGAAGATATATGCAAATATATCAGTTTTGCCAATTATAAAATTTTTGTTTTTTTTTTAGTTAACAAATAGTGAAAACAATTATTTTTAACAAATTTGACAAATGTAAAGGTATTCTATTTTTGGTCTGTTTTATAAAAAATTATGTTGATCATTAGTTTAGTATTTATAAAAAGTTGGAATTATTGAAAAGTGAGGATCTCTTGCTGCGAAGAAACAGAAAAAAAAAAAAGAGTCGAGAATTATAGAGGATAGTGATATGGAATGTGACAAGACGTGAAATGAATATAAAACTGAGCGATAATATATTTGATAAAATTAACGAGGAAACTTACTAGGAAGATCATAATAATAAAAGTGAAAGTGAGCAACAGTGAGGATACTGGAAGATGGAAAGAATTCTTTTCGAAGGCAATCCAAACCTCCAAAAATATAAATTTTGAAACAAATTCTTTTCGATTTTACTTACACCTTCTTTTCATTATGCATAACACACACATAATGTGCAAACAGTCGTAATAAAAATATTCTGAAGAGCCACTTATACAGGGTGTTCTATTTCATTTGCAATCTCTTATCGTTCAGACATCCTGTTAAAAATATTTTCTTAACGCAAACGAAAAATATTTTCTCGCTTCTTCAGACCGTCTTCAAAATAATCTTCCATTCCAAATTATTGTTTCCAACCGCTAAGCATTGCGAAACCACTCGATGATCGTCAGATCGAGTCCATCCCTCGAGACCGCACAAGCGTCACGGGCCAGTGAAATTTCACTCGCTCAGGAGGGTTCGCGTGTCGCAACGATTGCATAAAATTCGCGTGACAGTGTTAGCCAGCTGTTAGCGGTGTTAACGGCCCGTGCTCCGTGGTCGTTCGCGTCGTCACGATTCTATTAACCGGCCGTCGTAATCCAGCCCGCGAAGTCCACGGCGATATTCGACGCCTCGAGCGCGCATGAATCGTTTCGTTTAGAATTTAACGGGACACTTTCGACGGGCCATCAAACGGACGCGCAACCGTACAAGACTTTACAGCCATCTGCGTTTTGTTGCTCCTTTCGTTTTTTACGAGGACACGATCCCAGCGTGTCAAGTCTAGTTCCAATTTCCTATAAACGTGTCTCACGTGTGCAAGTGTGTGTTTTTATCTTCGCGCTCGATGCGAATAGAAAGTGGTCGTCATTTGGTTCTGACTGATTCGCATCCGTTGGGAAGTCGAACGTCATCCTTCGTCACCGACACATCGCTGAAAGAACTCTCTCTCTCTCTCTCTCTCTCTCTCCCAAGATACAGCGATAAACGACGCGTCTTTCCAACGATACTCAAACAGTGTCACGCGATAGTAATCCGGAGAGGGTCATGCTCGAACGAGATGTAGTCGCGTGTGCATCTACCGGGCCAAGATTTTGAGTGTTTTCCTTGATTAAATCAAAGAGAGAATGAGGGAGAGAGAAAGAGACCGATCGGGACCAAATCGAGGGCAAAATTTGCAAGTCGTGCGCGAGAACAATTCAACAAAAAGATAGAGAGAGAACAAGAGAGAACAAGATAGAGAGGTGCTTTATGTAAGGGTGTGCTCACAACAGGGGCCGGTTGCATCGAGGATAGAGGAAGATAAAAAGGGGGATAAGGGCTCGTGAAAGGGACGGGACAGCGGAGATGATCGCGAGGGTCCATTAGTCTTGCGTATCTCGTCACGGTGCAGATACCGATCGCGATCGATATCGGTCGTTTATTCGAGAATGAAAGCGCCGACTCGTTTCCAGAACCAAAGGGATTACGCGATTCCGAGGGTCGTGGCGTCGCCAGCCAGCCAGCCAGCCAGCCAGCCAGCCAGCCCCCCGTACATTTTCTCGGTTCGTTTCGCGATTCCTCTTCCTTCTTTTTCTTTTTTCTTTCTTTTTTTTTCTTCTTTCATCCCTCTCTCCAATTTAAGCTCCGTCTCTCCCTTTCTCTTTAAATAAGATATATCCCGTGCGAACGAGGCACGAATTCGTTTTTCGTGCTCGCAAATCGAATAATACCAGCCTTCTCTTTCTCTCTCTGTCTTTCTGCCGCTTCATCGCGCGAGATTTAACTGCTCGGTTTCCAGTGTCGACGCGGAGAGTGGAAATTTCGCCGGAGATCGTCGCAGATTGAATTTCCGGGCTTAACTCGATAATGTGGACACGATGATGCGGCATAAAACTCACGGATAGCGGCGTAAAGCTGGTTCAATTTGAAAATGCAAACGAACGGTCCGACCAGGGGTGTTGTCCGCCGGCGCACGGACACCGGAGCGAGAGAGTGAGAGAGAGAGAGAGAGAGTGAGAAAGAGGCGAAACGAGCGGGGAACGCTCTCGCGCGCCGGCCACTGAATTCGGACCGGAGTTTAATGGCTGAACGACGTTTATTGCCGCGTCGTTTTATCATTTCAGCCTGGCCCCCTTCGAACCGAGTCGCTGCTTTCTCCCTCTCCTCTTTCGACCGCAACTCCTGCCAGCCTTCGTATTAAACGCGTCGGGACCGCGAGTTACGTTTCCAGCCTCGCGATAATTAAGATCACGACCTCTCCGCTTCTTCCGAGCTTCCTCGGGGGGGGGGGGGGCAGTCTATTAATTAAAGGCTAATTACCTCGTCGAGCCACCGGCATACAGACAGACAGACTGACTGTCCCGTGTTTTCTCGTTGGAATCGAGGTTTCTGCTTCTTTCTTTTCTTTTCTTTTTTTTTCTTTCCTCTCACTTTTCCTCTTCCTCTTCTTCTTCCTCTTCGTAATAATTTATGATCTGTAGAAAATCTGTAGAACGTTCTTGATGCTTCTGTTTCGTAGTTTCGTTCTGTTTTTTTTTTTTTTTTTTTTTTTACAGGAGCAGCTGACCAAGATTTCTATTTTGTAGTTGGTTTTGGTTTCATCGATGAATGATTGAACGTGATTGGAAAATCACAAATTATCTCGATGTTTCCCATTTTTTTTTTCTCTAGAGAATAAATTATATAGGCTTTGTCTCTGTTAATTTTTAATTCTCGTTAAGGATCGACCCTGTCGACAAATTAAGGATCCTCTGCCAAAATTTGGTTTTCGTCGAAGTCGATTAAATTTCCTCGAATTTCTTTTCGCATCCGCCATTCACGTCTCGTTGTCAGTGACGGTCTTCCGGTTGACGCAGGTTATACACCATTATACGGGGCCATTGCGATGACTCAGAAGTACAAGTCGCAAGATGAGTCATAATTGAGGGATGGAGAGTTAAACGGACACGTGTGAATTTCGTTCGTCGCCGATTTTATTGCAGAGTAAATTTTATTTTACACCCCTGCCGTATAAAATGTACGACGATCGATAGACAAGTGTGTAATACGTTCCAGAGATTCGAGCTCGCTGGCACAGAGAATTTTCCGAATGCTTGGCCAAACTGTCGGAACGTATTCTGATTACCATGGGGAAAGAAAAATGTAGATCCCCGAGTGGTGCTTTTCTGCCGTGTAACCGTTGAAAGATGCATATCGAGGGAAATGTTCGAAGCGGCACCCTTATACACGTTTCATGGGTTCTTCAGCTTTTCCCAATTCTCGTTCCATTTCCCCCTTTCTCTCTCTTCTTCTTCTTTTTAATTCTTCAACATCCGAAGCGGTACGTTCACAGATTAGAGAAGAAAAGGAAATTTCTTTCCCTTTCGCGTGATTTGAAAGAGTCTGTAAAAAATTCCCATACGTAGTAGCTATTAATACGTGTATATTTCAGATCAGACTTCTAGCGAAATTTTGAAGGTCACCGGTTAATCAATTTCAAAATGTTTACCGATGAAGCGAACATTTATTAGACAATCCCTCCAATTCGATCCATAAAAAATCTGTAGCTCGCAACTCGTCATTAATTATACGTAATAACTGTAAAATCTGAATTTCTCTCTGTTACTCTAATGGGATATAATCAATTGTAACAAAAACGAGGTCCGGATGGATTCGAAAGTTTACTTATTCAAAAAGATAAAAAGATTTGTTTGAATTTTATCTTTGAATCTTGAGCAATTACTTTGTTCGAAAGAATCGCCTTCGTCAGTGGCGTTTTCAGTTTCTCTGACATTTGCTCCAATCTATTCTCCTCGTTCTTCTCGGGGATGGCACATTCTGACAATTGAGAATCACTGACCGGTAGGTGAATTAGTTAAAGCATAGCCGGTCCCGGGGATCTTGTACACACGATGTAGAAACGATGTTACCGAGAAACCGGTCTTGGACCGTGGCGTGTACACGTACGGGACACGCGTGCACCAACACACACGTCACACACGTCACACATCCAGCTTTCTGGTGCTGGAGCATGGTGGAATCGCCACGGGATGAGGATACCTAAAGGCCAGGGAACGATCCCCTGCTGGTCGTTTTTCTCATTTTCTCAGCGCGCGCGTTTATCCTCTCGTTCTTGGCCGGGATCTCGCATTACGGCTCAATTTGGCCCGCTTTTCGTAATCTCGTTCGATCGATGTAATCTCGGCTCTCGGCAGCCGTGTACCCCGGCCCTAAAGACCCTCTTCCAAGGGTTCTTTTAGACGTTATTACGAATTCGAGCAGCATCTCGGTTTAGGTAACTCGATAATTCGATTAGCCCTTGGGAATCCTTCTGCTCGGCTTAACCGAGCTACATCCAAGTCTCGTTCCCTGCTTCCTTCCTCCGTCCTATCGTCCTCTCCTCTCTCTCTCTTTCTCTCTCTCTCTCTCTCTCTCTCTCTCTGCTACCCTTATCTCTCGCTTTCTCGACCTTCGATATTTCAGCCATGTCAAACCGTCGTCGTCGTTCCTGTCTGGAAGAGGACTGGTTGGAATTTTGGAATACCAAAGGAAGGGGAGGGGAAGAGTCGCGACGCGGCGGCGTATGGTTATGGTTATATAAGGGACCGCGTTAATACAGAGTACGTTCCATTAGCCAGGGAAGATCGATCGTAGAGATCGTGGAGATCGGGCCCGAGGAGTGGCCATTCGTTTCTCTCCGGTGAGAGATCCGACCGATCCGCTGCAATTGAAGCACGCGTTGCATAATAAGTTGCAGCTGAATACACTCGATCCAGCTCTGTCTCTTTTGGTCCGATAGAATTCGTTCTCTCTCTCTCTCTCTCTCTCTTTCTCTTTTTCTCCTTTTGCGAAATTATTTATCGGTCGGCTCCTGGCACAAATTCGCTTTATCTCGATCTGTATCCCCCCGTCGTGGCATTGTGGGACGTCGTGACTTGCCAGTGTCGCTCGCCGTGCACGGAGATCGATACGCTGTTGAACTTGGATCGAAGTTTCTCGTTTGTTGAACTTCGATTTCCACTTGGACGGTTGAATCTGAAAGTTCTCGTGCATTTGAGAGCATTTGTACGTTGCAATCCTATATTTGGTTGCGCGAAAATTTCTCCTTGATGTTGCGAACTGCTTCAAGCAGTCCGTTGTCATTCCCCAGTAAACTGAACATACAGGATGAGCCAAAAATCACGAGGTTCCTACTGAAATGAATCCGTAATTTTTTTGTTATATATTTTTTTCATTTTTTTTTTTTTACAAGTTAAAGTAGATTAGTTTAAGTTTATGTTTGAATTTTAAATTTAATTTGAAATTAATAAAATTATTCTTTCTTTGATGTTTTATTTAAAAAAAAAAAAAAGGTGGAAAGAAACTTTTGTCCCACCCTATATACGTATTTACTTTTTTTTTAAAACTTCATTTACGTATATATATATATATATATATATATATATATATATATCATAATTAAATTGTTGAAGTGATCGGTCTAGAAAGAATGCAAATTTGGCAAATGAAAATTCAAGATCCCGGATTTGGTTTTCGGAAAACATACAGAGGCTCACAAAAATACTCGAAAATTACAGAAGAATTTTGATGAATGTATGAACATGCATACAATGTTTTCGCGAAAAGTTGCTATAAATGCTCGTGTATTTTCGTGAGCAACTATATATAATACATATAATAAGAAGCATAACTGAACACACAATGATGAAAAATTTTATGACTTTTTGATACTTTAAACTTACAGCTTCGTAAAAGAAAATCATCATAAGAATCTACTCGGTCTCGTTTTAAAGCGTAAAGCTCCTACTTTGATTGTATCAGATTCGTTTTTTCCCAAAGATATTTTCACACCGTCTAGCGAGTATATTTTTGTTCTCAAAAATTGTAAAAATTCAAACGTTTGTAGAAACATTGAAAAACTTTGCTCGTAATTTGATCCACCATGGTTTTGAAAATTGAAATTTTCTTTTTACAACGATCCCATAAAACTTGTACGATTTTTTCTTGCCGTTTTATTAGGGCTAGATATAACGAAATACTGAGATCTTTTTGAATTTTTGTTGTTCAAAGTTCAATATAGTTTACAGCAAGTTTTAGAGGTTTGTTGTAAATGTTCCTAAATAAAATTCTTCATGTTTTTACACATGAGTGAGTTTTTACAATTTCTCCTTAAATATTTCCACTAATACTGCATTGTGTTAAAATATCTTGAAAAAAAAAAAAAAGACATGAAATCAAAGTACTGAAAACAGAAGCTTTTCGTTTTGAAATGATGTAGATTATTACATCATTTTATAAATTATTATTATATCTTACATGAATGTATATGATCTTTTCTAACGCAGTTACGACAGTTTAAAGTATCGACAATTTTTCACTTGAATTAATCGTGGTGCAAAACTGACTCCACGAAAACAATTCATATTTGTGAAAACGGAATAGTGACCTACAATGGGATTATGAAAAATTTTTTTGGAAAGCTAAAACAGTATGTGTTCTGCATCTTTCTTCTATACTACGTGCAAACACTCGACAAAATATCGTCAACATGTACAAAAATTCACGTGTGTGTTCGGTTTTGCTCGTTATTCCACGTACATACGTTCCTTCATTCCATGAATGTATTTCGATGTTACTTTGTCGAAACAGTTCTCTAGCGAATGCATGTGGCTCACGTTTCCGCGCTCGCGGACGACGATGAAGCAAGAGCGAGACGACTGGTTTCGCATTAGCGGCGGCACGTACCGCAGCGCGAGCATCGCGTTAACGCTTGTAACAACAGCACGCTTCTTCGATATTGCCTCTCGCCACTTTATATCTCCCACTGTCTAATACATTGTATCTCTTTTCTTTTTTTTGTTCCATCCTTCCAGTATTACGAGATGTCCTACGGGCTGAACGTGGAAATGCATAAACAGGTAAGCCCTCCTCGCGTTCATTTGAATTTCAAATGAATATCATCGAACCGCGCCGATAGAAGCCGTGAATCGTATGTATACACGAGTTTGTCCCCTTCGTTTCTACGTACAGGGTGTTCCACACGGATTGGAAAAGCTTCGCGCAGGAATTTTATAATTTAATTGCAAGAGCACGCGAGAGAGTACTTATAGATTCAGAACAGTAATTTAAATCAAATTTTAAACGATATCATAAGTCGTTTCATTGATCTGCTCGACATGCAGTTTTTAAATTACAATATTATATATTATAATAATTTAGTAAATTATATATTGTATTTAGTAAAATTTAGCTATAAATATAAAATACAAAATTTAACTATATTTATTATATTTAGTAAAATTACATATTATATTAATTTACTTGTAAAATATAAATATGTGTTTTATATGATGATATATTTATACATTATAAATATAATAAAATAGGTTATATTAATTTATTTATTATATTTATATTTACTTATCACATCAATAATCTACACCCCATAATTTATCAATCAGTAATTGATACCTGAATCGTCGTACATGCAAGAAAGTCTACGTTGTTTCTCCAATCATCTCAATTGCACGGGACACCCTGTACATGTACATGTTTCATACGTCTGTTTCACTCGTGTTCGCATCGCGTACACCGTTGCACAGGTGTGTCTGTGTGTGTGTGTTTGTGCGCGCGTGCGTGCGTGAAATTACGCGCGTGTGTGCCTGTTTTACACGCACGTGCACCGGTAGCTCGGTATAGTAATTACTTCGTTGACTTAACGCGCGATAGCTCGGCGTGCCTCGGTGAAATTTATGTTTTCATTCATGACGCGTGAACGCGCGCGCGCGCGCGCGAGCTCTGAAACCAACGGCCGGGCAATATCCGTGCGGCGACTTACTAATCGTTCGGCTCGGTGGTCCCGCGCGTGACCCTTAATCCGAAATTAAAGGGGGCGGGGAGAGAGGTTCGGGATTAGGGAGGCGATCCCCCAGGATCCCTGGCTATTGAATAAATATGTAAACAAGGTAATAACATGCAAATTGCGCGAGGGGAAGGCGGGGACCGGAGCCGAGTTGTCCTCCGACGACTTTCGAACACCGGAGAAAAACCGGCCACCTAATCGAACGCCCCTTTATTACGAATTATTGAGCGCGTTGCGTGCTCACTGTCCCCCTGAGGACGCTTCGATGCTTCAGCCTTCGGGCTTCTGTATTTCGACTCGTCCAACGGAACGCGGTGTATCGGCGCTATTAATTTGGAAGGATCAGTCAGCGACCTGTTGACCTGTTTTGGAATTGAAAAAGATAAATCGAAGAGTAATAAAGTACCTGTTGGTAGTTAAAATCCTCGCTACAATTCGACGGTAATTGAAATCAGATTTCACAAATTGCAAATACGTTTCGTTGTCCTGCTCAACGTAAAAATCTTCAAATTAAATGTAAGCCAGCACTGTATTGTATTAATATATAATAATTTATATACTATACTATACAGTATATAATTATACTATACAGTATATAATTATTTATTGTATTAGTATATTATATATAATAATCTTCTACCTTACCCTACTTGAGGTTGCTATAACATTTCTACGTCGTATGACGTTGAAATACTATTCTAGTAACGTTGCACCGTTAATAGAATTGTTCTTTCTTCGGTATTTTTTTGTCATTGAAAATCATGCAGTAACATCGTCGAATGTCAACGTTGAAACCCACAGGATACTGCAATCGGTATTATAATATCGAAAGTCGCTTGTTTCACTTTATCGTTGTGCCTTTGAAATGTAATTGTGCCCTAACAGTGGAAACTCTTTACGCGAATATTTATCAAGGGTAGCCACAGGTAATATCGTTTTTCGATACTGTAGAAAATTTTATTTCATTTAAAAGTTTATATAGTTTAAGCGTAATCTATATTATAATTCAACAATAAGCACACTAAATTAAGGTTGTGTTATAATAAGTTAAATCATTGTCACTAGACGGCAATGTTTGTTAAATTTGAAAAAAAAGAAACGAAATTACTTATGGATAATGTATGTAAATTAAGTTAATATTAAAAAAACGAAGTTACTTATGGCTGATATATATAAATGATTCGGGATATTTATCGATACCCGAGGAGTCGAAAACGTAAATGCAACGCTCCTGCAATACGTAACGATCGTACGAACTTAACGATCGGAGAGACAATTCGCGGGGCCGATTGAATTATGAATCCGGAGCACCGAGAAAAATTCGTCACCTCAAAGCGGTGTATTTAAAACAGGATCCGTTTCAACGTGAAACGCAAACGTGGCAAAAACGTCGGTTTGTCAACGAGAGGGAGGGACTATCTAGGTCGTCGCGCGGGGGAATTCCTTCTCTCTCTCTCTCTCTCTCTCTCTCTCTCTCTCTCTCTCTCGCTAAAATAAATCCCTAACGCCGAAAATATACTGTCAACGGCGCGAAACGGCCGTTTGACACACCGTCTGTTGTCCCGACGTACGTTTGATGTCGCGTCTGTCTCATTGTTTGCACGGAAAAATTACGTTTCTCGCGACTCTCTTTGAGCGAGCGCGATTACGTCATTCGTCCGCGGCCGGATATCTTAACAGGATTTGTCGCGCAGGAGAGCCGCGCGCGCGCGAAAGAGAGAGAGAGAGAGTGAGAGAGAAAAATGGCGCGAGGTTGCCCGATATGTATCTCTCTTGGGTACATAAACGCTTTCTGGTGCCTGTTAATGGGTCCCGGGCGATTTGTTTGCCGAGCAAACAGGCAGAAATAGAATTGGAAGTGGTTCGTTTGATATCGGGAATTAACTTGGCGAGGCGGCGAAGAGGGGGAAAAAAGTGAGAGAGAGAAAGAGAGAGAGAGATTTAGAGGAACGGAAAGAAAAAAAGGAGCGGACTCGTTTATCCCCCCCCCCCCCCCCCCCATTCTCTTCGCCACCCCTAAAGGGCTTCCCGTCGAAAACACATTCTCGATATTAATAAAGACAAGGACTGTCGCGTCATTTGCATCACAAAGATCGTCTCTCCGGTCGTGTTTTTCTTGCGCCGGCCGGCATCCATATTCATCGCGGCGATCGGCCGATTTGAATTTCCCGTTTTCTCGCAGCTCGATCGTGACCGCCATTGTAAATATCCCCCCGATTTTTCTCTCCTTCGTGCCGCACTTTCGCCCCCCCCCCTCCTCCCCTCCCTCTTCTTCTTATCCCTTTCGTACGTTGTACTTGCTGTTTTCTGTCCTCTCGTTCGTTTCGCGAGGGAGGGACGGATAAAAAGGAAAAAAAAAAAAGAGAAGAAAACTGGCGCGGTCCGCACCGGTATAATTTGTTGGCGGCGCGCGGCGAACCAAAAGCGGAACAGTGAAACGTCGTATTTCATTTCGCGCTCGCTTTTACGGCATTCCGGACGTTAATGTCGTCAATTACCGTACACGTCTTCGTCCGTTTTTGCCGTGGCGATTCATTTACGAGGGCCGATCATGAAAATTTATCGAGCCGGCCTCGGAAACGTTGCTCACCGCCCCGTCTTCTTCTTCTTCGTCTTCTCGTTGATGTTTTTTCTTTTTTTCCTGCACTTCCAGTGCAGGATTCTCCAACAGTTTTTCGAGCGATTGATTCACCCGAGTCGCTTTGACAACAAATGCGGGTTTTGGAGCTCAGAAGGTTTATTGATTGATTCCAGAAACAACGTGAGACGCAGTTCTCTCTGTTTTCATTTCACGAGTTTGTCTTTGATATTTTCAAGGGAAGTATGTACCTTCTATCGTTCGCGGAAATTACGTTGGATAAGTCGCGAGTTTGTCGTAAATGAAGATTAGATTAAATCGATGCAATTGTCCTCTCGGGACAATTATTATCTTTGAGGCAAGTTGTCTTTGAGGGAAGTAAAGTTACGTTGAATCCTGAGTATCTCGCTACAAATAACGTGAATAATAACAGATATTAATTACACGTGCTAGCAACGAAATTGAAATATTTGCAGAATGCAATAAAGTCCAGAGGCTTTCTTGTAACTTGACTTCACTTGGAACTCGAACAGGTCCTGTCCTCGAGTGACTATCTTATGAAAAATGGATATCCAAACTGGAGTTGTCCATACGTGGAAACCCAATAAGCTAGAACGACTAGCTAGTTGTGTTCCTCTTGGAAAATATTTGAAAGGCGTGTAATGCTTTCACGGTTGCAAAATCTGAAAACGACTGAAATTGGCAAATTCATTTGACGAAATTGAATCGGTAATTTTCAAATTTTTAGAATCCTGACACACACAGAAAAGAAAAATCATCACACGAACGAACGTGTATTTCGAGAAATTCTCTACGCTCACAGACGCGAGAGAATCTCGATCGCTAGTTTCCAACGAGATAAGGATAAGTAGCCTCGGTTCGGTCGTCCACAGTTCCCGGGTTCCCTGTTATCCCTCAGCCGAGTCACTCGTTCCTTCGTTCGGCTTCTTCGCGATTTTTCTCGCGTTACATCTTCACCTGCGCTCTTGCGTGAGCCAGCTTCCGCGCCGACGTGCCACGAATAATGTTCGCGTTTATTGAATATTTAGCAGCCAGGCTCCCGTTATTTCCTCGGCTTCCGGCGGTGTTCTCCCTCGTTCTAACCGGATGCACCCACCCGGATCGTAAATCGGGCTTCGTGTCGGGGGCCCTCGCGCGCGATGGTTTGCGAGACGGGGAGAGAAACGCGCGAATAGGCGCGAGAGGCGAAGAAACGCGACGAAAGGAGAACAACGACGAAAATGGTACGGTAACTCAAGACGGACAGATCGGTAATTATCGTTATTATTCGTTGTTTTTGTTATCTCGGTAAATATAGCTTACGTGTGTGATAAAAAACGTGTGCGAGGCAATCAAAGAGCTCGTTTCTTTGACCGTGTCAACGTGCTAGCGTAAATATTCGCGCGTGTATAAATATCATTATATAATGAAAGGGGTGAAATGAATTGGTGAAAATGGCACTGAAATAAGTGAAAATCAGTGACAGTTTTGGGGAATTTGTACAATTGATCTTAGTTCTTATTTTGATGAGACTGGTGACGTTTTAGAAGTAGACTGTGTATTATATTTTTCTTACATTATATACTGGTAATTTTGATGGGAAGTTGGAAGGAGCAGATGATGCATGTAACATACAAAACGTTCGATGCAAAGTATCCGCAATGGTGGAGTTTATTTAAAAATTTCCAACTTGCAGTCGTGGATGACATTCAACGCGGATGAAAGATGGAGATCGAAATGAAAGTGAAGAGAGACACGCAACCTTGAGGGTGGTGGGACAAGGTTTTTTCTTTTCTCTTTCGTCCGCGTCGCGGGTTACGCGTATCGATAAATCGCGCGGAGATTTACGCGAGTGCCCCGCTTCGTTGCGTGCTTTATTTCGGCCGGGCGAAGTGGAACAAGGCCGCAGCGGAGGAATTCTCGTCGGACGGCGCCGGCCGTGTTCTCGACTTATCCGCGCGGCGATAAATCGAACCGTCAGCCTCGATTCGACAGAGAGAGAAAGAGAGAGAGAGAGAAAAGTAAGAAAGAATCTTCGTTGCCATATCCGGCCGGATGAAACCGAAACGAGGGGAGGGAGGATTCTCGCAGCGGACCACGGCGTGAACGGTCACGCGGAATCGCATATCGATCGACCATTGTAAAAACTTCAATGGCCGCGCCGTGTCAAAAGCTGTTTATACACGATCGTACTTCTGCGGCGCGCAATTTCGTGCTCGATCGCGTTTATAAAATCAGAACCAATCCCCTTCACGGTTGCTATATTCGGCCCCCTCCGCCCCGAGGATGATTAATCGTTCGCTCGTTTATGACGAGCCGGCGTTGTCGTCCGCTCGTGGAAATAAATTAAAAAAAGAAAAAAAGAGAAAAGAAAAAATAGCGTGGAAAGTGGGGAAAGAGGGAGAAAAAAATACGCGGAGGGAGGGGGGAAATAGAAAATTGACAGCGGAAACGAGACAAAACGGACGACAGAGGGGTTGGGAGGGCGAAAGCGGGTGGCGGTGGTCGCGAGATGAGTAACAACTTTGACGACGCGAGAGGGTAAAATATATATACATATATATATATATATATATGTATATATATATATATATATATACATCGGAATGGGAAACGCGCGGACGTTTCGAATCGAATTTATCGGGCGTGTATTAACGCGGTCGGCCGGTCGGTCAGTCTGGTAAGTGTCTGCGAATGGCGGTGTAAACGCGCTCGATTTCGCCTGGATGTAATTAACGTCGGGTAATTCCCGACAATTACCGTCATCATCATCATCCATCAGACCGCAGTCGACCTGTTACGTTTTCCTGTTATATACCTGTACGATAATTGTCGTCTCGAATCGCTGGTCTCGCATCGATGCGCCGGACGCGCACGCAGTGTACACGCGCGCTCGTTAAAAACGAGAGACGGACAGCACGGACAGGATATCTTCTTCTAACAGCCGCGTCTATGAAACGGGTATTAGAGAGCCTTTGTGTGTACACGCTTCATAGAGAATTATTGTCACGCATCGGTTTATTAAATATCTTCAAGATTTTCATCGTTGTCAAATGCAGCTTTTCATAAAAAGAAAAATTTGTATCGTCGGTCCGAATTTTACGTATTTTCACATTGATTCAAATAAATAATTTTTATTAATTATTTCCACGAACTTTTTGCCCGAACATCATACACGCATGTGTTTGCCTGTATCCTCGAGAACGAGGACGAGTTGACGTCTTCGAAATAAACTGACGAAATTCTGAAAGACTCTGTATACTCGTTTGATGGTACGAGGAAGCAACGAGTAGAGCAGTTTGGAATGGATGAAATAGTAGAAGAGTAATGGTCGTAAAAGTAATACGACTGATAAAAATCCTCCCGACACGATGTCAGAGTCTACAGAGCCACAAAAGTATCAACCAAGTACTTAAATCCTCGATAGTAGAGAGAGAGAAAGAGAGAAAAAGAGAGTGTGTGTATACGTCGATACTGGATGGCGGTAATACGATTCTTATACTGTTTCTGCAGGCGGTAGATTTTAGAGCGCGAAATTTAAGTGGCCTCTTCTCTTCGTACGTGTCTCGAAGCAGAGAGAAGCTAAAACGACGTTTTAAAGAGCGGTGTAAAACGTGCGATAAAAATTCATGACCGTGGAGCGTGACCCTGTCTACCATGACCCTAGAACCATGATCGAAGATATTCGCGTATTAATGACCTCGAGAGGGTTATCTGGCGTAACAGTGGAACCTGTTATGTAACGCGTCAAGTCTCTCTCTCTCGTCTTTTTCTCCCATTCTCGCACTCGAGTACGTTACGCTCGTGGAAAAGTGCCAGCTCTTCGTCCTCAATTGTAGTCTGTTCGAGCACACTTTTTTCGACGAGTTTTCGTAGTATTTTCGTGGTAAACGACACGCGTGTGTACAAGTATATACTATCAGCGAGTTGGCAAGCGCGATGGAATGGAACGAGATAGTAAAATCGATCGGATTTGAAATGTACGTGGATCTCGATCGTCGAGATGGATTTAGAGGAAAGATGACATACCACTGATGCTTTGTCAGGAGCTGATTTTTTTTACGAATATTTTAGTTATCACAGGAGTTAACCCATTTGAAACGTAAGCGAACTATTCCACGATCGGCGATCTTCGATTTATATGTCAATCGAATGCCGCTGATGTCTCAACGTAGTAGCATAGGTAGAGTCGTGATACAAATGGGTTAATGAAAGATTTGGATACATAAAAGATTATGTAGTATATATCGTGCAACGTTCGATTGACGAATGAAATTGCAATTTATGGTACACATTCACGAGCTCAGATTCTTCAAATATGAATGACCGCGAAATGAATTGTGAGATTTGATGTTGATCATCTCGTGTTTCAAGCGCGCAAAGAATAATAAACACGTTGGGAATATAAAAATCCAAGGAATCCGAGAGACAGTGTGGATTGCTTAAAATCCGATAAGCTTGAGAAATAACCACCGAAAATCCGCGTGTGTGAGAGCGTCGCACTGCGGAAGATCTCGCGGAGGAAAAGGAATTCTTTTTTCGCTCGGCTCGAAAACGGAATTGATAATGGCATCTTATTCGAGAAGATCGCGACAGAGCCAGCCAGAGTCTGTAGAAGGGCGAACGATAAAAGGAAACAGAGAGAGACATAGAGAGAGAGAAAGTCGACTGAATTGGGTGCGGTATTTCCAGTCAGGCAAACTCGAGTTTGCCCCGGATAAAACCTTCCTCCTCGGTCGCGTCGTCTCCGAGTAACATCCTTCCTATCCGCGAGCAAAGAGGGAAAATAAAGAGAAAAAGAGGACAAAGAGAGGATCAGTGGGTTGGTAGCAGGAGGAGAGGGTGGGTGGAGAGACGGTACACGTACGAGCGAGATCGAAGCCGGTGCCGGTTGAAAGGACTTATCGTGTTGAGGGATCGCGACCGTGGAGAACGCGTATCGGCTACACTGGGGAGAGGGAGCAGCTCCATCGGTATTGCAGATTCCTTCGCTGAAAAAGACAGCTTGCAGGAGGAGGTGGAAGGCCGCGCCAGGCCAGGCACTGTGCTCGTATGATAGCGCGGCGCGCGGTGCGCGTCTCTCTTTCCCGCTGGAAACCAGCGGGAAGAGCCGAAGGATAGGAGAAAAAGGATGTAAACGTACCGTAGCGCGGATAGACATTTCTGTGTATATTTTATCGTGCACATATTGCGACTCGTTCTTCGCGGCCGTGCCAAGCCACACAACGCGCACCTATGCACGTACGTACGCGTGCTACGCGAACAGAGAGGCAAGATATACACGGGATCGAAGTTACACGGATACCCGAACGTTGGGCGAGGCGGAGAACGAGAGAAGAAGAAGACGACACGAGGAAGGACGAGGGGGGTGGATTGCTGTCTGCTGCTCGATGCGACGGCAGAAGGAGGACGAAACGCGCGACCGCGAGAGAAGGACCGATGGCCAGGGGAATAGAAACGAGTACCAGAACAGAGAGAGGAGGGCGAGGTGGGGAGGGGGGGAGGGGGGCAACATGTGTGCGTGGAGAGGTCGGCGCGGTAGCACAGGAGAGCTCGATTTTTCCGATAGCGAATTTTGCTCTTCGTTTTTCCTCCGACCACCGGTCTCCCCTTTCCCGCAGCCTGCACACACGGCTCTCTGTCTCTGTTTCACCATCAGCCTCTCATCACCGATTCACCCTATCCCGTCGGCACCGGCGACGTGCACCACGTTTTCCCCGGCGTACCATTCATTCCTCCGCCCCCGTACTCTCTTTTCAACCACCACTACCGTTACCACCACTACTATCACCGTCACCACCGTCGTCCTTCTCCGCCTCCACACAAAAGTCCTCTCTTTTTCCCGTCACTGTACTCTGTCCTCTCTTTCTCTCTTTGGGTCTCCATCTGGTCCTCTGGCTCCGCCGGCGCGTAGCGCGGCGGCGGCGGCGGCGGCGGCCCAGGCGACCAACCCGGCGGTGGTGCTGCAGACACAATAAAACGTGGAAAAAGCGACGGCCAACGGTGCACGCGGACGGACGTGCACGGTGAGAGAAAGAGCGCGGCGATCGGGTACACGACCGTGTATTAGGTTACCCTCTGGGTCCGAGAGGCGATCCTAGAAAAGAGAGGAGAAGAGAGAGATCGCGGCGGTCGATGGTTTTGAGAGGTTATTCATGAAGCACCTGACGAGATTCCACGACCGCGTCCCGTCGTACTTTTTTTCCCCGCACCACTCTCTTTCTCCGTACGGCAGTATCGGGGGACAATGGATGCCGGAGGAGCGGGACGAATTCCGAGATTTACGAACAGACGAGGAACCCACTCTCTTGCTCCGAATTCGATCGAACGGATAAAAGGATCCAGACGTCTTTTATTGTTAACGGAGATCGAACACACCGTGAAGTGTCACGCGTGAAACGCGATATAACCAACGCGGATGTCGCAACGAGCGCGATCCTTCGTACGGTGAAACAGGGAGAGGGTGAGAGCGCGACGGGAGGGTATTAAACTGCGAAAAATCGCGGTGCATCGCGTGAAATCCGGCGCAGGAAGGAAATTAGTAGTGAAAATACGATTGGGGCGGGGTGAGGTGGCTGGATGGTGCGGGATGGGGGCTTGGGTATCGACCAGCTCTCGCGGGGTATTTCGCAACGGGGTTTTTCGCGGATGTACTCGTTAAACCGATAAATGAATAATGAGCAGACTGTACGGGGTTGAACACAGGACGCGCGAGGCCGGGCGCTGGGAACGGCGGAAACCGGGGGGTGATGAAAAAGATGGGCCGGGCGGGCGGCGGGGCGTGCGGCCGATGCAACGAGTCGAACGCAAAACAACGAAATCGAATCACTCTCGGTGGCCGCCCGGTACTTTTCATGCGTGAATTTTCCGACTGCTCGACACGTATTGCAGCTGCGGAATCGCCGGTAATAGCTTTAGCAGAATCGAGAGTAATGCCCGAAAACATTTACAATACGCGTCGCTTGCCGCGAATAAAAACGCGCCGATCGTTTAGCGGCGATAATACGCGCGCCGCGTACAACGCCAACAACAACCGGCAACGACCAACGTTCGCACAGCGAGCGCTGGATAAAATGGTGGGTTGAAAAGAGAGGGGGGGAGGATGAGGAGGGAAAAAATAAACAACAGATGGAAGAGAAAAAGTGGGATATGATCGAATGAAAATTCGATAGAGACGCGATCGGCGGTGTAACGATCCTGACGAACTGAAATGGCTATAAGCGGAGTTTTCTGTTTTCACTCGACGGATGCATGTTCTTGATGTCATCGATAATGCTGTTGTGCTTCGATAATGCTCCGTGCGTACCAAGATCTTTCTGACAATCAAAAGATCGTTTTGAGGTGTTGCTGCTGTAATTATAACATTTACTCTTCAAAATTAATTTTGTTGCAACATCGTGCACGTGCGAGTAGTGTATCGATTCGTCGAATTTAAACAAATTTGTCTCTTCTGTTTGGTTGAGAAAACAAACACAGCGCAACTGCAACATATGAAAATCGCGTAAAGATCGTCCATCTGTAACACTCTCGAGGATTCCCTAAAAGAGCCGAAAGATGCGCATCGTACGCGCGTCTGTTTACGCGATTTTCGAATGTTGCAGCCTCGGAGATCCGTCTTCCTGCTCCCTGATCCTCTTACTTCTTCCCTCCGTGTCTTTTTTCCCTGGTTTCTAGAAAGGTTGCAGAAAAGACTGCTCGAGGAGAAAGCTATAAAACTGTTACGCGTGTCGCGTCGCGTCGCGTATGGTAGTCGCAGCGGGGTGGCTTCCGGTAGTAAAGCAGCCGTTGTTTCATTGCGTTCCCTTCGAAACTGCTTACCAACCGTCCTTATAAAGCGCGCGGAACGATAATTTCCTTGGAAAAGTCCCTCCTTTCCTCCGGGGAGGGGGGAGGGGGCGAAAAGTCGCGTCGAGTTATCGATCGTCGGGTGGGAAGCAAGCACGGCAATTTGTTGCCGCGTCGTCGGGCCAACGGTTTTTTTTTACGGGCTCGAACGGGCGTATTCTAAATCATGAGCGATAAGCTACGCCTAAGCCGTGGGCTCGGGCTATTTACATTTAATTAATCCCGGGGGAGCGCGACCCTGCGCTTTCCCAGACACCCTGCGGCTTCGTATTTATGTACTCGCGCGAGTCGGCTGCGAGTCTCAGGATCCAACCAGCCCAGCAGCACCTTCCTTCCTCCCGACCGTTTTTATGCGCGACGTTTCGCACTTTTATCGATGCCAGGGTGTTAGCATTATGCCGGCTATCAAGCGGAGGGTGGAGAGAACACCCTCTCGTGCGCCGTTGGGAGTCGTTAAGAGGTCACCTCTTTTTCTCGTTCTCCGCGCCTCCGTTTTACCGTTCCGTCCCATCCGACAATCTGACGTCGTTCTTCCTCTGCCTTTTTTTTCTCCCTCTTAGTTAATTTCTCCCTCTCTCTTTCTTTTTTAAAATTTTTTTTAATAGTTTAGCGGATTTTTTTTTTTAGAAATTTTAAGATTTTTTTCCCAAGTAAAGTTAGGAAGCTATCAAAGGCTTGAGGTATTTTCATGTAATCTGATATCCAAATTAGAGTTGGTATTGATCTTTTGCACTCGAAACGGTCAAGTTTTCTGTTTAAATTGTATTTTAAACGTTGACGTCTAGTTCCTTTAAAACTTTCACAATTTTTCAACAATCGACGAAATGCTCGTTTTCATCCACTCTCACGAGACGAAGGGATTATTTGAAAATTCGTCGAAGGTTCGTCGAACGCGTCTTTGGTTTTCATTGACAGGCCGAAGCTTCCGGAAAATTTGCTAGAATCAAACAATCAGCGATCGAAGCGGAGTCAGTAAACTGTGTAATTACGTTTCTTTCGAGAGAGCCGCTCGTCAAACGAACGATCGTCGGAAAGGTTCGACAGTGGGCGACGGGTCAATCGTTAACGTCGATCCTCCCGTGAAAACGAATTTTATCTGCAACGCGCGCAGAGATACTCTCTCCGGTATCGTCATCCCCGGGCCTTTTCAAATCGGCAGTTCCGCCGAGGAAAAAGGAAAACGCGGAGTGCTCCGGCGCACGGTTTAATCCACGGTCTCGGATTACCCGAGTAGGAGAACAACCGACACCGAGGTGTTATTTAAACGCGACGGGCGTTAACGAACTCGAAGCGAAAAAAGGAAGGAGAAAAGGAAAAAAAAAAAAAATGATGGAAACAACACGAACGCGGAGGAAACAGCCCCGAGATTCAGCGACCTTTGAAGAACGCCTTTGGCAAACGGATCGTGGAAATTTCTGCTCTCTTACCGCCCGACGGATCGCTGAAAATCACCTCGTTGCCCGATCTGAAAGCTTCTCTCTCTCTCTGAAATTACGCTCTGTATTAAGGCGGGCCTGCGGCTGGAATTAACGTATTACGCTCGGTATGTATCCGTTTTCAATCGCGCGGATTTATGTCGTCGACCGATCTTTCTCTCGCTGATCCGCTGATCTCGTTTGCTCTCGAGTATCTCCGGCCATTTGAATTTTCACTTCGATTTCGTGAAATTTGATTTTAATGCCGGTTTACGAGCAGATGTAAACGCGACTTTGAGGAAGTTTATTTTGAACAATTTAAATTATTGTGTCGAGATATTATCGTTTCGAGATACTTTCAAATTACCCTAGAGGTCTCATTTGTTTCAATCGATGTCGAAAACGAAAGTCCATTAATTTTCTCAATTAATCTCTTGCGCTGGCAACTGATTCGCGGACCATAACGAGTGACCGAACCGTACCCAATAACTCGTCGCTTTCTTTTTCTTCTGAACTCGTCGGTATGATACCACTGGATGGAAATTATCAAGAAGTAATAAAGCTTATAACTTGTTACATTTAAATATACTTAAAACTGAGAAAAGCACGTCATACCAGCGCAAAAGTTTATTTCGTTGATTCAGAGTGTATCGCACCGTATCTCTGCTATTAAATTTATTATTTCAAGCTTGACACGTCGATTGACACGTTTGAGAAAGGAATTTCATGGCTGATAAAACGCGTCACGATAACAGTGTCCATGCCCCAGACTGAAATTCCAAAATAGTTTGAAATTTTTTTTACCACGTTTGCACAGACGTTGAAACGAAACGGGAAGAGAAACACGGGCACGATCAATAACGAATGCCAAGAGAACCGGATCGATTCATCGGGACAGAAGTTCATCGAGAGTAACGCGGAGGAGGCGCTCGGCTCCCCCTGTTGATCTTGCCGTGCATAATCAGCGGCGAGTTAATTGTGCCCGCTATCAGCCGGGCACGAAGGTCTTGTTTTCCTCAATGTTCATCCCGGAATTACGAGGATCCCGCTGACAACGATAATTCCTTGGTGTTGGCTCCGTGGATGTCGGTTGCGCCTGTGTGTGTGTCTATACGCGTGTTACCCTATAGACTGAGACCGACCGTAAAGTCGCGTTCACAATGCGAATTCCCGTCGTGTCTGGCGACGTCGTTGTCGTTGCGAATGCGCCCTGAGGCCACCCTCTCGAGCACCGTCCCTCAAAGTACCATCAACCACACCGAGCCACGTACGTACACAGACGAAAGGGGGATGCTGCTATCTCTACAGAGCCAGAACGAGAAAGAAAATAATGAATCGTTGAACGGACAGAAAGAGAGAGAGAGAGAGAGAGAGAGAGAGAGAGAGAGAGAGAGAGAGGTATAGTGCCTTAACGAGAACAGTCGGGAAAGGGTGTTCCCTGGATTTGAAGCCGGTGACACTAATTTGCCTGCTCTTCGCGCCACGTCCGATATCATTCCGTCGCGTTTTCACCACCTCCGTGTTAATTACCGCGGCGGTACTTACCACCGGGTAAGATAGAAACGAGTTTCGCGGCAGAGGAGGAGGTGGAGGTTCTTTTGCCTGTTTTTCATGCACCCATGGAAACAATGGGCGCGCGCGCAAGAGCTCGCTCCGGGGTAATGGCGGTCGGTTACGCGGCCGTTCTCTTTTCCTTTCGCGCGCAACGTTTGAAAAAAATATTCCCCGTTTTTCTCCCCGTTCTCGGGCAGAATCGCGGCCTCGATAACACACCTCTCCGATTGTTTCGGTCTACGTTTTGTTCGCTGCAGCCCTTCCCTGCCCCCCCCCTCTCCCCCTCCCCTTGCTGTTTGTTCTCGTGAAAAGTATCTTTTGTCGATGGTCTGTTTGGCTTTCGGCTCACACGGGCCAGAGACAGGGCTCTGGCATTTGACGACCAACTTTTCAACTCGGCGGAGTCGAAATGCGCAGCTGTTCTTCCCTCGGTGCACAGAGGATGTTAGGTGTTTCGTCTTCGAATGGACGTTTCCGAGATCTTTCAACCAGATTTCGAGTTGAACGGGAACGAAGTACACTTCGCGTAAATTTTATTTCCACAGCAAGCAATTCTCTTGCTTTCAAAATCGAGGTACAAGTTATCCAGTTTAACTGGTCGACTATTCTTGCAGTTTTTATTCGTCGTATCGATAGAAAATTAATCCCGCAACGACATTGTTCCATCTTCGTTTTACCAATGACCAGTTAAATATTCGACTAATCGAATCTCTCTGTAGGCTACGTGTTTCACCAGTCGAAACGATCAAAAGTCCAACAGCGAAGCAACAACAACACGCTCCTCTACAAGGCGCAGGCCGTGTTCGGTTAACGGTGTCGGCGAGAAATCGGCGAGCGCGTAATCGTAGCAAACTATTCGCAGCAAACACGAGGCAACCGAGCATCTCCGCGGAGATTCCCTCTTCGAAACTCGAGAACAGTCGAAATCCCGTCGCTGGAGCTATTCCGCAGCTAACATACTACATGCCAGCCCAATAATCGTGGCCGGCTACAGAATACTACCACGAGAGCTTCACTCGAAATCGAGAGGATAGAGAGTCGCTCCCTTCCTTGTCCAAAGAGAGTAACAGAGAGAGAGAGAGAGAGAGAGAGAGAGAGAGAGAGAGAGAGAGAGGAGGTCAGCTTCGGCGGCCAGACCGTTAATGTTTAGCGCAATCAGCGATAATGGCGGTCTATGGCGCGTTTAATCAAGGCAGTAGCCCGTTGCGGCTTGCGGTTCGAAAGCGGCCTGCCCCACGGTGGAAAGGAAAGGGTCACTGTATGTACACGCTCTCCTCTGTCCACGTGTGTACGTTCTCTGTATGCGCTTGTGTCCATGTGTATCCACGAAACGAAGAGCAACAAAGAGAGAGAGAGAGAGAGAGAGATGGATGGATGGATGGAGATAGAGGGAGTAGAACGAGAGACAGGAAGGGTTGGCGAACAAGAGGGTTGAACATATCAGGTGGGCTTAGCGGTCTCTGCTGGCTCGGCATCGCCTCGACCAGAGAGTGACCACTGTACACGTACACTAGCCAACGCCAGACGGGCTATACACACACGCGAAACAGCGTCTGAAACTCGCGTCTCTGCTGCCAGGGTCGCGAACTCACCCTCAACAGACACTGCTCTACTCTCGTTTTCCTATTTCCTCCGGTTCGTTCGCCTTTCGTCGCTTCGTATTCTTTTCTCTTACGGGGTTCTCTACGCCCTGTTTGCACGTATAGTACGGAATCGCACGTTTCTCTGCTCGTCATCTCCGCTTCACAAAATAGAAGCATATTCGCTTGCGGTCGAAAGACGCTCATCTACGAACGTAGATTTTGTATGGCTTTGTTTCTTAACGTTTCACAAACTATCCGCCGGTCTTTATGGCACAGATGAACTCTATGCGTCGTGTCGTTCGAGATTTCGTAATCGGGTCGTGTGCGATTCGGTGACTTTGCGTCCCCAACACAACATTCAGGTGGAGTTGTAATTCCTGTCCGTTGCATACGATGCGGTGTGTCCTACTTTTTGAACGAAATTTTACTTTTAGCGTCCAATCAGACGAGTCCTTCCTCTCTGTTGTATCCACCTGGACGTCTGAACTTTTATTGCACTGTACGAGCAAAAAATAATAAGTGAGAGCTACACGAACAGAATTTTACTCCAGTTACAAATCTCTCAAGTCACGATCATAATTTATTCGCCACAATTGCCTGTTACAGCTACGCTTGAGCGAAATTCTCTTTACCGACACAGCCCTCCTGTATTTTCTTACAAGTCACGGATCGAGCTATCGAGCGAAAGATCGCTACCGATACATTCACGCGGGGATCATCGAGTTCCGATGAGAGGCCGGTGGATTTATCGACGATGGCCATCACGGTGTGTGCGGCGGCGGTCTAGGGGTTTCCCCCGGAAACGCACGCGTAATCGATTATTTACGACAAATTGCCGGGCGGTAATTTATTAGGAGTATCCTCGGGTCGCGATAACGCGATTTTCTCGTCGGTAACCTATTTGGCGGCTGCAATCTCCTGGCAACAGCCCCTAGTTTCCTCTAATACCTGGGGCCTGGCGGCGCATCCCTCTTAATAGCCGAGTCGAGTCGAGTCGAGGCGTGGCGTGGCGTGGCGTGGCGAGACGAGACGAAGGCTCTCTCGCCCGTTGTTATTGACTGCTACCGGCACTTTCGTGGCAACCGTGTATAGAGGCCCCGGCTTTCCTGCTCGTCTAATATCCTGAGTGCCGCTAATTTGCCCAGCCGTAACCTACTGACACGCTGATCGATCATTGTGCGCGCCGCGCGCTCCTCTCCGGTCCTCTCTGACCGGTACTTGGGTACGCGCCACCACGCCACCGTCCCTCAGGGCGAGAAACACGAGGCTGGTCGTGTGTTCGAGGAAGAGACGGAGATGGAGCAGCCTGGGAACGGAGGGATCGCGAATTGCGCGAGTTTAGGGACACGGAGATGGATAATTAGGTACTCGAGGGTAATCGAGCTCCTCCGCTAACCGCCTACGCCCCGGTGATCTCGACGCCGACGACGCACACGTTGCTGTTCAACATCTTGTTAACTTTGCTCCGTTAGAACACGTAGACGACGTACTGTATACTGGGTGGTCTCTTTCGACGAGGGCCATCTAAATGTCTTTTCGAATTGCGACGATGCAAACATTTTTTCATCGACCTGACGCGAATGGTATTGAGAGGCCGAATAACTGATACGAATATTTTTCTTCCAAGGTCATTTTTTTTTCTCGGAGTTTTTAGCTCGTTGGTTTTTTTTCATATTTTTTTTATTGTGTTGTGTAGCTGGTAAAAGATACGCTCAGATATGCAAAGAACATGACTTAAACCTTGAATATTGTGCCTCTTTTAAACACTGGCCACTTTTACTGTAAATGAATGACAAATTTCGATACGCTGATTGGGGCTTGAAGCTGTTAGGAGAGATTATCACTGACGATGATCGTTTACACTTATTATTCGACTGTCTCGATTGTCTTAACCGAGATTTGTGATCACGATAGAGATAGATTTATACGTAAAACTTAAATTTTCAAGGTCATGTTCTTAACATATCCGAACATACTTCTTTTACCAGCTACACGATACAGTAAAAGAGAAAAATATCATTTGTTCATGTTAGACAAAAAATATTTTTTGCGTCATCACAATTCGAAAAGATATTTAGGTGACCTCACCTTCTATATGTAACGCCTGAAATGTCAGAATTAGAAACAGGTTTTGTGTAAATTTGTGAAAAGTAACTACTATCTAATTTATTGTTTGATTTCATTCATCGTGAGATTCCTCGTCTTAAAGTTTTTATTTGTACAGTGCGAAGATTCTTTGTTTAATCTTCTTGGAGGATTACTTGTTCGTAAATTCTAAAGAAGTCAATTTCTTATTCATTTCCGTCGACATCGATGTCGTAAATCACCAAGTTTGCAGCTTATGATGCGGCGTCGAATGCGTTACACGTTCCCAGAAACGTCAGCAATGTTTCTACGTACAAAATATTTGTGGAAATATTTCCGAGTGCAGAGTAACGCCAACGTTTGAAAATATCGAACGTGAAAGAAAGGAATTTCGTTGCATCGCGTGATATTTGATAGTTGCGGAATTATCAAATTTTCGTTTCTCGGTGAAAATTGCTAAAAAACACGCGAACAGTAAAAACTGAATAATAATTGCCAGACAGTCACTATTATCCAATTACAGTTATTGATTATCTCACAGTTCTCCAACTCGGTAATTTTCGCATCGCGCGATTCCTTGCGAGTGAAATTCATCCTCGGCCAAGTTCAATTTCTTTTTTCACAGAGCCGATGTTGTAAATCTGTTTCGATCCGCGTAGCGTTTCTCGCTGTAAGAAGTCGAAAGATAAAAGAAGTTTTTCGTTGGCGAAGTTCACGCGCGGGTCAAAGACGAACATTCCAGAGGATCGATGATTGATGCACGCCCAGCGTGAAACTCCTTTTTGTACCGTGTAGTAATATCGCCGTACATCCGGTCGACCGTGATTACTTATAGTTGCTCACGAAAATATGACCTGTTCCTGTCAATTCCCCGAGGTATTCGTTTTTCTTTATCTTTCGTCGCAATCGAGCAAGGCTGAGTAATGTACCCTTCCAATGTCCGATATCTGAAGGCTCTTTCTCGAGTGTGTTTTTAGCTCTCACGATCATCATGTCAGTGCTCGCTTCTTTACTTGATGTAACAGCATAACGGAATTCTATTTGTTCTGCCGAATTTATCGCGAAGATCGACACTTACCAATTGTCTATTTATATAATGATATTGTTCTCTATTAACCCGACGTTCATGACTATTGGAAATGATCTATTAGCACGTTTCGTGTTCTACGTCGCACATTTTACATCCAGTACTTCATGCTTCGTATCCCACATTTTTTACTCTATGTGCTATTATAAAACGTCGCGTTTCATGTTCCATATTCCACTCATTTTGCATCCACATTCCACATCTTAAATTCCACATTCCACGACGTATATCCCACATTCTACATCCTATATTTCACATCTCATACTCCATATTGTTCCTCACATTCCATGTCCCATATTCCACCCACGCAATATTTTATCTCCTATATCCTGTATCCCACATCTTATATTCCATATTCCTGTATCCTATATTCGACATCGTATGTTCGAATCCTACATCTTTCACATCTCACATTCCTGTACAATAATTCCATTCCTTTTCAATTGTAATGCAAGCAATTGCCGGAAAAGTTTAGCGTAAAAAGTCCCACAAAAATTTCACGACAAGTGATTTTACTAAATAAAATTTTGGGAAATCAATATCCTGGTCCACAAAGCTGATTTCTAGACCGCTTCGAAATTTTTCACTCCAGCAAAATAAACACCATGTTCTATAAATTTCGCTGTATATATTTTATATATTTCAGTGAATTTGTATGATTTTAGATTTGGAGAAAATGCAAGTTCATTTGTTACGAGAAACATAAAAAATTCTTACAAAAAAGTTCAACGTTCAATGAACTTCTACAGTTATAGTTTGATATTCAATGGATTTAACTGTTGCGGTGAATATTGATAATTATAATAATGCTGCGGGAGTGAATTTTAAACACCATATGGGATTGGTAGAACGTGGATGGGGTAGAGAAGGACTATCAGCTACCCGAGGGTGCTAGTTGATAGCTCTTGTTCACCCTATTCACATCCCAGAATCATCCTGGTTAAGTGCTCGAGTCCATCTGACAGCAAAGCGGATTGATTGATTAGCTCGAATGTAATTCTGCTGGATTACATTATCAAATCCTAAACTCTTCTTTTCTTTTTTTTTTTTTCTCAATTTCGTTTCTTTCGTTCATTGTCAACTTCTTCAAGTTATTCACTATCTTTTTTTTATGTCCGATTCGTGCTTCGTAATTCAATAACCTGTACTCGCGATTAAGATCCTCGACGTAATTCGAATTAAATCTCAGGTGCAGAACGATGGGAGGGGACGAAGCGAGATGGAAAAACGTGCCTGAATCTCGTCACTCGCCGTTTGAACCAAAATTAAGTAACAGTTGTAACGATGGACACCCGTTGTATCGAGGAGAACAAGAGGAATCGTTGGGGTGTTTGGGAGAGGGAGAGGAGGGCCTAGGCACTCGAGGACGAGAAAGTAAGAGAGAAAGAGGAGAAGGGGTTGAAAGCTGGAGTGCTGCCTCAGCACTCTGACGTTCAAACATCCAAACATCCCGTTCTTTCGCCGTCTGTCAGGTCCTCCTTCTCCTCCCCCCCCCCCCATTGGAACTCGAGTGCCACTTATTCTCCTCCGTCGTCTCTTTCTCCTTCTCTGATCTCGTAGCAAGTCCACTTTACTTCCTCCTCCTCCTCCACCTCTTTGCCAACTACGTTTCTCTCCCCTTTGCATTGGCAATATCGGAGCGCCTATGTCGCCGACCGATGCCAATGCACGTAACCAGTGCAGGTAACAATGACAGCCCCCGCTCCACTCCCTCTGTCGCTCTATCGCTGCGCTCTGTCTATCCATTTCACCTCGGTGTTTCGCTACGTTTCTCTTTCTCTGTCCATCATCCATCTATCCGTCCGTCCGTCCGTCTGTCTATCCTCGTGTATCTCGCTTTCTGGTTGGATCCCCCGGATTCAGATGTATATACAAAGACACACGAATTAGGGAGAGAGAGAGAGAGAGAGAAAGAGAGAAATGCAGGAGCATTCTCTGCGCAGCGACCACTCGAAGTCATCCCTCTCCTCGACGAGCAGCCACGATGAACCCCTGAATTGATTGCAGCCTGTTTACCCTCGAACATTCACACATAATGGCCGGTCCTCCTCTCGATTACCCTCTGTCTTCAAAGCTTAACCTCTCAGACTGTTCTCCAGCTGTACGCATGATCAGTCATCGATCTTCCTCCATCGTTTTCTTTCTTCCTTTTTTTCTCTCCTTTTTTCGATCGGGGGATAACCGAGGCATAGGGTGGCCTTTCGTATTCGGCGCTCGAGGGCAGGGCCGAATCTATTTACGCAAAAGCGATCGGATTTATTTGTTTCTTTTCTCTCTCATGTTAGGTGGAAGATGTGAAAAGATGTGGAAAGGACGTGTTGATCTAGGAACGATGAAGGTTGTTAATTGAAGAAACAGGACAGAAGCTGTTGTTCTTTTTAATTCGACGCGGAAATTACTGAAACGACTAAAAAATATTTTCATCCGAAATTTACGTAATTTCATATACTTCAACGCTGTGACAATTCAATTTCGATATTTGTATTTATTTTTATTCCATATACAGGGTGTTTCGTAACTTGTGGGACCCATTTCGGGAGCTGATCGTACGCCTAAAAATAATGAAACAAAGTCATATAAATATATGTCCTATCTGTCTTCGTTTATGAGATATAATGAATTTTATAAACAGAGCAAACTCTAGTAGGCTAGTTTCACCAGGAATGGTACATTCAATTTTCATAATAATCATAATTGGGATGAAGAAAACCCACATGTTATTGTGCATTCAAGACATCAACACCAGTTTAGTTTAAACGTATGGGCAGGAATAATTGATAAATTTTTAATTG
>NW_025110738.1:250992-271499 GCF_011392965.1 Frieseomelitta varia
ATTTTAGCCGAGTGGCTAGGCAATTTTTAAATCAACACTTTGCAAATAAATGGATTGGTCGTGGAGGTCCTATTGCATGGCCTGCTCGTTTTCCGGATTTGAATCCATTAGATTTTCATTTGTGGAGACATTTAAAATCTATTGTATACGCAACATCGATTGAACATGCTGAAATACTACGAAATAGAATAGAGCAAGGCTTGCGACAAATTCGAGAAACACGAGGAATGATAGAGAGAAAGTAACCAGATGAATGACAAGATGCGTGCAGGCTTGTCTTCAAATGCAAGCTGATCATTTCGAGCATCTTTTGTGAAAGTAATGAAAACAGAAAATTCATTATATCTCATAAAATGAAGACAGATAGGACATATATTTATATGACTTTTTCTTCATTATTTTTAGGCGTACAATCAGCTCTCGAAGTGAGTCCCACAAGTTACGAAACACCCAATTTTATCCAACTGTCATATCACTGCAACTCTCGTACAGGAATGCAGGATATCCTTCGCGAGAAGGAACCAAGTGTCCATCTTGCGATCTTGTGATCAACGCGCGGAAAATCTCTGCGAAACGGAACATCCCCTCACTCCTTCACCACCGTTTCTCCGCTCGGTGTCTGCTCGTTACGCGGAAGCTCGTTAACTTAATTATCTGAGAACAACCGAAACTCGCCGCTACGAAAACAATCATTTTGCAGAAATCCCGGAGGGGTCGGGTGGGGTGGGAGAGCGTAGAATAGGCGGCGATGGTGGCAAGTTAATGCAGGATCGCGTGGGACCAGCAATTATTTTGGCCCGGAGCTCGGCGTCGATCCATTGTCGCGGTTCAAACCGCGTTCGTAACAGTTGTAACTTTTGTCCCGATAACTCGTTTACCAGCAGCAGCCCGGGCATTATTCGACGCGGCCGCGTCGTAGTCGACGTTACGCGAATCGTTGCTCGCTCCGTGCTATTTTTTTTTTTTTTTTTTTTTTCAATTCGCTCGTACTCGTACTGTGTACTCGTAGATATAAATGTATACATATATATATGTGCGTGTATATTTGTGTACGTGTGCGTATTGGTTTATCGGTGGTGTTGCCTGTCGCGGCATCGAGGTGACGCGCGTATAAGGGTGAACCTCGCGAGAAGGATGAGAGCGGGGGGGTTGATGCAACGAAAATGCGGCTGCGGACCACGTGCGCGTTGCATTGAAAGCGCGAAGCGCATAAAATTCCATCGAGCAGGCGGGGGGTGGCGGCTGGTAGGGATATCTGTGTTTTTTCCCTCCGTCCACCCTCTGTTTCGCCGGTACCAGCGCCAACCCCCCATCCTCTTTTCTGACGCGGTACAACCAACACCGCGGAAAATTAACCGAATGACAATGGCGAGCTCTAATATTTATACGAGCAATTTTCGGCGCGACTAGCCGCGCTGCCTGCATCGCCGCAATTCTCTCCATAAATCGCCAACACGTATATTCGTCACGCATGACAGCGTTGCCGACTGTTTTTTTTTTTTTTTGTCCCTCTCTCGTTCTTTTTTTTTCTCTTTTTCGTCCAGCGGGCGGTTACCTTTTGCTTTGTTTGATATCTGTTGGTGTTTTTTTTTATCTATCGACGATGGTCTCGCGTCGTTTGTTTTCCTTCATTAAGGCGACTATAGTGACAATTCCATAGGTTTAGTGGAAAAATTCGATCAGCAAATTGGCAAATATTAATCAATCCTTTACCCATCGTTCATCAATCAGCGGAGATTGTAAAAAGATTGCTTCGTTTGAAAAGGGAAAGTGATGTTAACGTGTATATAGCAATAATATACGTTAGGAATAAAATAAAAGTCAATATCCTAAGCACGATATAATGGAAGAGTAGGAAATTTGTCGTAACGTGGGACGATCTCTTTCTCCTTATCATCTTGGCCCATTCGAAGTTAATCTACTACGATGGCCGTGAGATTTCGCGCGGCTCGCGTTCTCAGATAGAAAAATGCGTAAACACCGATTTCGCTTCATGATTGATCACCTATGCCGGTAATGCCAGCCGCAATACACACGGGGAACGTGAAATTTCATTTTTCGTGTAAAATAAACGTGGGAATTATTCCGCGTTTACACAGAGTATGTATGTATCTCGTTACGCGGTATCGGCGCTTCCCGAGTAGATCGATCAAGTTTAAGATCGAGTCTGATGGAGTCGATCGCGTCCGGCCGGAGAAATTGCAAAGTGAAATCTCCGAGACGCTCTTCGTACTCTCGTCTTCGTATTCTCCGCGCTTCGCGTATATAAATTTCCTTCGTCCTTTCCGCTCGCGTAACCCCGGCCTTCCTCGGCGCATTAATCAAGCGCTTGAACTTTCTACCGGTCCTCGCGTGTGCGTTCCGCCGCGCAACGAGCCAGATAATAGATAAAGCATTAATCATTCGCATCGCGATGCAACCCGGGGTTTATTATTATTCTCTCCGCGGCGCGAATGAAAACGAAAAACAAGGTGATTAGCTCCAGGAGCTGATTAGATCCAGTTTACCGACACGGGAAACGAACGCGCACAATGAACATCATCCGGCGTTGTAGCGCCTTACGGATAACGGACGGTTTTCTACATCGCGATATTCGCGGATCGTTCCGTAAGGAAGCTTTGTTGTTGCTTCCTACGTTAACGCGTTCGCGGTTCGCTGGTTTTACGTAAAAATCCGCGGATTTCTGCAATTAACTCGGTTTCGCGAGGAACGAGTCTCTCTCGCGTATCGTTCGTCCGTGTTTGTTAATCCGATAGATTCTCACACTACGGATGTATATCCTCGCTTCCTTCAATTCTGGGCACGTTTGTTATTCCGCAGTTTGATTCATTCAAATACCTGGGTGACACTTTTTTTCGTTCAGTTGTGTCAGGATATTACAAAAAATAAAATTTGACAGAAAATTTTAGACAGTCTGACAAACACTTTGGGAATGAAAGAATCACAAGTATGCTTGTACGATGTAAAGACTTTGGAAGGCAGGAAATTATTTTAAACAAATAATTATCTCGATTTTCCTTGTCTGAATACATGCATATGTTTACGCCACTCTTGAATTGACGAGCACAAATGTTAGCACAGTATTTCAGATTTCCCTGTTTGCCCATTCAAGTGATTACCTATTGCAATTACTAAAACCGTAAACAGACTGAAAAGAAATCGATTTTAACCCTTTGTCCTCGACAAACCTCTTTGTACCATCTATTATACCTCTATGTACCAATTATTATTTAGCAATTTATTTACTAAGCGTCATCAGTTCGAATAAACAAGGTGATACAGCATTGGAAATAATCATTCAAATTTTTTTCGATCATATTTTTCCAACGTTGCTTAAATTTAAAGCAATCATCAACGTGCATTACAGGTTTACCAGAGCAAGTGTAATATACAAATGTTCAGTTATGTGAATTATTCCAATGAGTGTCAATTGTCTCAAACGACTGTCTTCAGATATTTCTTCTTCCGAAATTGTTCTTTTTATATCGTAAAATTTTGCAATTTTGCAGCTGGATGGAGTTTAAAGTTTTCTAAAAAAATTTTGTTTGCCTATTTCATTGCCAAATTCGTCAGTACTTATCAAATGTTATCACAGAGGAGATATCGTTCAGACTGGTAATCCACGATTCAATCAGGAGCCGCATTTATCATCTCTATAAATTGAAAACTGCGAAACTGCGTATTGATCGGGCTGCATTCGGATTTTTACGCATTTTGCGCGGAGAACTTGTACAATTAAAATAACAGTCCACCTACGGTTTGTTTCTTTTTTTTTTTTTTTTAAATTCCTGAAAGTACAGATTTGCATAAATGTCGGCAGTTCGACGACGACGCGAAACATCATCCGCTTTTCCGAATATAACTTAGAGCTTGCACACGTTGCACACGTCACTCTCTCGTAGAGAAATCGAGAAATTAATCCGATCCCTATTCGCCTCTAATTGTAAATTAAACACGAAAAAAAGCGTGGTATCTCTTTGGTAACAATTGCAATCACGTTAAACGTCAAACATTTTCCACGCCGCGCGCAGAAGAGTCTGAAAGCCCCGGACGGAGGGAAAAGATTTATTTTAATAATTTCAGCGAACGTGTCCCGCGCTCGTCGACCCACCTCCTCCCTCCTTTCTCTCTCACTCTCTGTCGTTTTTACTCCATCGAAAAAGCGAGTCAAACAGAATTTCCACATTGTACCAACAATTCATTTGTCCTTTCCGTAACGCGAGCGCGCGCGCTGCCGGCGCGCAGAAGTTCGCAGCAGAACGAGCATTGGTTACAGAAAGCTAAATTGATTAAACCTAACTTTCGGTGCGGCGAACGAGCACAATGGGCGACGAGTTTTCAGCGGATCCTGTATCCCCCGTTTTATCGTAAACCCGTTGCACAACTGTGCATCCGTGCGCGCACGCTATTCACTTTATCATTTCGATTCCAATTTAAAATTTTTCCACGAAAAAAATGGGAGCGGGGGCAGGAAAAAAAATATCATCGTCCGCGTGTTTTCGATATACACGCCGGGGATATGGCATCCGGCGTTACTCAGAAACTCGAAACGATATAGCTTGCGTCGAATAATTAACGCGTTTTTTTTTTTTTTTTTTTTTTTGACAATCCCAACTAAAATTTTTGCAGTCTCCAACTATCTTTTCTCGTAATCCTAAACGATCGTTTAATTATTGAACAAAATTTCGAACAACATTCGTTTCGAAAGTTTGACGAGTCTTAATTCAATGTTTTCGAAAGAATATCTCGGTTTAAACATTTTTGTAACCAGTCTGCGCAATTTTGCAATTGTCTGCAATTTGATGTTCGAGAAAGCCACGCGAGATAAACAGTCAAATGGAATATTTTTATCGGAGCTTGCTGTTCCAAGAGGTCCCCTCAATTATTCGAAAACATTTACTCCGGAAACACGGAGCGTAACAATTAAGATCATCGAGTCACGTCGTTGGATTATTTCTGTGACAGACACCGTGCACGTGTCGTGCGCCAGACGAGATCAACGAGTTTAGAGTGTCTATTTTTCGACTCGACTAAATTCAAACTTGACTTTGTTCCAAATTAACTTCATTCGGGCCCCGGGAACGTTTCGATTCGACTACCGGTGGATCCGGATCCGGATCTCGTTCCGACTCGACTATGCATTTAATTAGCCGCGTTTTGATTCAACCACCCTTCAAATTCGCTGCATTTCGATCTCACTGCCGCACGGAATTGATTGCATTCCGATTTGACTACGCTCCAAACTGACAATGTTCCAAATCTGCTAAACATCGATTCCCCGGCTGCGCTTTCATTTGATAACCGTCCAACTAGACTACACTTCCGTTTCGGTGCACCGAGTTCGACCGGCACGATATAAATCCATTCCCACCCCCACCTCCCCACCTCCCCGCCGTTCCGATCACGTTTGTAACCATACTTTAAATCTGTCGCGATCGCGCGCACGAGCGTTTATCTCGAAGAGAAAATTTCACCCTCCTCGTTTCACTTCCAATTTAACTACCCCTGTTTCAAGTTACCCCTGCGATAGCCGTGCGATTCAGACGATAGTAATTCCTCGTGCAGAAACGAATCGAAGGTGCTGAACGAAGTTCTCGGGAGGAACAACATTGAGAGTTATTGTAAAATTATATCGTCAAACGAATATCAAAGTTGCCACCGTGTTTCTGATTAATTTCACCCTTTCGAGATGTATCGCGATGTTCTTATCTGTCGTTAATGCGATCTGTCCTACTTGTTATCAATTCGACCAGATTCGTAATTATGTGTCCGCAGAGCAAAAGAAGAATCAAGGATCGCGAATGGGTTGATTTCATCTGGGTGGATTTCTAAACAGAATCGAGGGTGAATTTCTAATCATACCGTGACTAATTTATTTTCTTCCAAAGCGCTCCAATTTCTCGTTTATGTTTTAGGTACAATTTTAAATAAATTTCGAATACAGTTGATCCACGAGCAACGTAGGGGATTAAGAAAATCCGCGTGTAATTCTTGCTTTTTCAAAAGCTTAAAGACTGGAACCATTATTTTGCATATCATACAGGGTGATTTACATAACGCACACCGTTAGATTTAGGACCAATTTTTACTTGGAATTTATATAACATTCTTTCGATATTAAAAAAAAAATAAAGATGATCTTGACAATTTCAAAACTCTCCGACACACACAAAGAATTGATACGCCATATTTTGGCTCTTCTAATCTCTTGCCACGCACGTCGAGAATTTTTTCTCCCAAATTGCAACATTTTCTCAGTTTCAAGTTGACATTTAAATGTCAACCCGGGCAAAACAAACGATAAGTTTATTACTTCTTAATAATTTCTATCCAGTGATATCATACCGGCGGGTTCAAAAGAAAAAGACACAACTTTCATGTCAAACAATTTTTCATTATACGCGTGATTTAAACATTATTTCCATGCAAGTTACACGAATCACCCTGTATATCTGCCGTGTGATTACCGTATTCTAATATATAATAAAACGAATCAAAGTGAAGGAAATGCGAATTAACGAAATTACGAAGAATTGAAAATGTGTTCCGCCTTTTTTTCATTCAGTCGGCCTTCAGTCTGATTTCAAGCGTATCCTCTCGATTGCACGCTCCAGTTACACGCGCCGAACCTCGATTTCCTCCTCCGGGCAAACCGCGACTCCAACGCCACGGAATTCTCGCCAGGCGCGACTCGATTAAATTTAACTTTCGCCGGGGTCGGACGAACCCGGCGCAGCGGACAATGAGTTTTCAGCGTCGTTCGTGCATCGTGCGTGGAAACGGCGACGGCAGGGGACGGTGGACACCTTAACGCGGTGGCGAGACGTCGTGGGGGTGTGTGTGTGTGCAGACCGACGCGGAAACACGGCGCGAGCGAGCGCCTCTTCGTGCATCCGGCGCACTCCACAAGCCGCGGAATATTGCAATCACGCGGACGTTAGCCGGGCTTTACAGCGAGTGCAGCCAGTGTATAGGGGCTTACCAGAAACCAGGGAGTTAGCCGAACACGCCGGTTTATTTGCTCGTGTAGCATAATACCGGCAAAGTCCGACGAGCAACTACTGGTTTACTCGTTAGTGCGAGTAACGGGCCGTTTTAGCGGCGCTCACTCGCTTTCCCAACTCATTCACTCACTCTCTCTCTCTCTCTCTGTCTCTGTCTCTGTCTCTGTCTCTCTCTCTCCCTGTCTAGCATATCGAGCTGAACGTGCCATCGTTCTCCAGCAAACTTTCCGCCCGCGATTATAACCCGGTCCCGCTGCTCCTGCTGTTCCCGCTGCTGTTGCTGACTCTTCAATTAAACATTTCCAAGTGCGTCACGCTGTATCTCCTCGTCCGTGTCCTGTCCTTTCTCTCCCACCCTTCTCGCGTCGCCTTTCCGCTGATTGATGCTCCAGGGAAACGTCAACCTCGTGAACCTCTCGGAAGAAGTTGAAGAATCTGGAATTGCGCGGACGCAAAGAGAGGAGAGAAATGACTTTGAAGATTTATTTTTAAACGAGCCTGAAAATGGAGATGGTTTTGTAATTTGCAACAGGTGTAATTAATTCTTCGAATTACGTTCTAAGTTCTGTTCCATGTTGATGTTTCCTTAACCCTTTGAACTCGGTTTGTTTCCAATATCGTTGAGCGTCCGTTTGTATCTATTTCAAGGGAACGTACAACGGTAAGATTCAATGTCTTTCCATTTATTTGTTATTGTTGCAATGCAATTTATATTCTGCGATCATTTTTAAAATATTAATTTCCAAATTTTTGTTGCAAATTTGTATTGTCGCTTCCAGCGTGACGTACGAGTTTGAAAGGTTAAATAAAGTGCATTCGACACCGGTGTGAATCAACATTGTGTATGACGTATGATGCAAAATATTTAACATTCTAGAACACTTTCTGAAATAGTTTCTTTCAGTTAGAACAATGTCTACCTTTCACAGTTACAACGTTAAGAAAGAAAACTTTATTGCAGAAAGTTGCACGAATATTTTCACCTGAATTCGAAAACATTTTCTGAGCTGTAAATTCTTCGACACAAATAAGTCAATACTTTTTGTTACAGAGGATAAAAAATAAACTGCGTCATTGCAATGATTGGTGCAATGATAAAAAAATGTAAGCTTCCATTTAAAGAAACAGAGTCAACCTTCGCACGACGTTCACACATCCATTCGCAAAAAAGATTATTGACATCATTTCCATATAAAAATTTTTTGTTATGAAAAACAGTAGCGATCAAGGTTTCAAAATCGTCATGTGAAGGCTACTCTGTTTCTTTAAGTGGAAGCCTACTTTTTTTTTTATGCGTCAATCGATGCAGCTTATTATGCTCCATAAAAAAAGGTATTGACCCATTTATGTCGAATAATTTACAGTTCAGAGAATGTTTCAATATATAGATACAATGGATGTAATTTATTGTCCATAATTTATTGTAAAACGAATACACAGCATAATCTCATTCGCCAAAGAGAGAAAGAGAGAGAGAGAGAGAGAGAGAGAGAGAAAGAGATTCGAGATCGTAAATCAAATTCAAATGACAAGTAATGCCTGAAGACACGTTCCCAAAATGTTAACGCCGTTCCGAATAAAACGAAACGACAAGATGTCGACGATACACGCTCGTTGAAATATCAGGTATAAAAGTTGGAAAGACAGAATAAGTATCGAAGCGACCACCGACGGATCGCGCGATAAAAGCCGAAACTCTCGCACGGTCTTTTATCGTTTCATACCGGCGCTGAGCTCTCCTTGCCCTCGTATTTCCTCGGCTTTTTATTGCCGGAAAGTGCCCCGTTATTGTCTTTCATAAACAGTTTACTCGTAACTAGCACGACTTTTTACGACCTCTCCCACGCGTTGAGAATCGCGCGTCATCACGACCCACGTGAAAGCACCGCGCGGATTATAAATAGGATTTTTCATCCTCGAAGCTTTCGAACCTCTTGACGAGCCATTATCCCACACGTGGGTTTCTCTCCCAAGTTCGAATTCTCAGGGAAAGAACGGAATGATTTGAGACGAATAATGCGCGTGAATAAAATGATAATATTCTCTCTGATCGTCATTGCGAGGAAAACGGCATGCTAATAACAGCTGGACGAATAACCAACGAGGATCGAGATGATTTTTGCGCATGACGGTGGTCCGATGTTTTATTTGGTCCACGTTCTTTTCACTCGAGCGACTGTAAACTTTGTTGCCTCAAGGCGCAGTATATTTGTTATTGCTTTCGGCCAGCAAACACGCGCGGGCGTAACAACAAAGATGATGATAACAAAATCCGAGATGGTGCACGACTGTTTGTGTTGGAGTTGCTCGCTACGCTGGCAACACCCAGGTACCATAAACCAGGTGCTTCAGAAATAGTACACGAGCCGTAAATTTACTTCCAACCGTCTGCTTACCGTGGCTGAAGTTTAAATTCAAATTGTAGTTAATTAATCGGAGTATGGCGTGAGTGTCAAATAACTTTTTTCGTTATTTATTTACTGTTTTCTTAATTGAAGGATATTCTATTTAACTCATCAGAGATCGTTTAAGATCGTCTCAGAGTAATGAAACAATCTCCAACAACTCAAACCTTCTTACGAAAACACATTATTGCAGTGGCGAACAGCGATATATCATTGTTGGCTACATTAATTTATTCTCCCTTTATTTCTGATTATTATTTTTGTAGTTTTCTTTTTCTCAAACTTTGTCAAACATCAATTTCGCTTAGGTCGCGAATTTTTCGGTCGGCATTGAAAGACTTAAACAATCATTTTTACACTTTTCTTTTTCTCAGACTTTGCCAAACTGAATTTCCTGATTATCATTTTTATGCTTTTCTTTCCCTCAAACCTTATCAAACTACATCAAACTGGCTTGGTATTTTTTTCGTTTGGGTCGCAACTTTTTCAGTCGGCACTGAAAAAGACCTGAACAATCATTTTTACATTCTTCTTTTTCTCAAACCTTACCAAACTACATCAATTTGGCTTGGTATTTCTCGCTTAGATCGCATTTTTCGATCGGTACTAAAAGACCAATAATCAACTTACCAATAAATGTGATGATAAAATAAATATAGTTTATATTGATTGATTACAACTCTTTTAATACCTAAGTGGAAAATACGAAGCCAAGTTGATGTAGTTTGATAATGTTTGAGAGAGAGAAAAGTGTAAAAATGATAATCTTCGGCAAGATTTGAGAGTTATAAAGGTATAAAAATTCCGTAACAAACCGCGTTTATTGGCCAAAGATTGGCCCGAGTCGTCTCTCCAAACTTCATCCCTCCGTCAAACCAAGGAGAGAGAATCAGCGTAAATTCGGTCGACGTGGCTGATCGTCCTATCTGGCGAAGCGGAGGGATCATCGAGATTGCTGAATGTTCCCTGGTTGGAACCGCGGTTGTATTAGATTATCGGGTGTGTATCGGCGGTGTGCGGGGAGGTGGTGAGATCGGGTACGGGTAGAAAGCAGAATAGAAGTAGGTGACGGAAGAGTATTCGGTTCACGTCACCGTTTTACAGGCGGGGAATTTTATCGGCGGCACTTCGTCGCTTTGCATTTTCATGCGGGGAATGTTGCTTGCCAGCTTTTAGACGCTCCACGGCCGCGCAGAGTTATATAGGAAACGGGCCGAGAACGCCTATTTCGCTCCGGTTTTCCGACACGCTGCAACACACACGTACATATACAGACACACACACGCGCGCGCGCGCAGCATGAGACCGTATGAATACGGGTCGACGGTGGAAACGCGAGAGAGTCGAGCATAGGCGCGCATCGGGCGAAGTGCAGCCACTTTGCTAAAGCTTCTTGCGGCTTTTCTGATATTACCAGCCACGCCACCCGCCGCCTCCTTGTCTCTGTGTGTCACGATCCCGTGTGCTGCTGCGGACCGAAAGGAGGGGTAACATAGTCGATCACTGAAGGCTAGACCAAGATTCTTACACGCGTATCTTCATTCTAGGGTGCAATAGATTGGTTTGTGGAATGGATGGAATATAGAGAAGTAGGAAGGGAGAGTTCGTGGTATAAAAATTGTGGATAACATAGTTTTGGATGGTACTTGATTGGTCAAAATCAATGAATATATGTGTACATCCCCGCTCAGAAATTTTAAAACAAGTACTATACATTTGTATAATAAACATAAATTATATACAATAAATATTTATGATATGCAATATGTCATGTAAATTGTTGCATGTACAATGAATATAAAGCGTATTTTGTATAGTAAAAACTCTATTGATGATATATTGTATTATCACGTAATATAGAGTATATTGTATTATTATATTGCAATACATACACGCAATTAAAAAATTAAGTAGAATACACACAATATAATTAAATAATAATAAATATAAGACGTACTTTGTACTTAAAGTCTCTGTTAATATATTAATCTATTGTTATTATACATTGTATCTTTATATTATTATATGATTATATTGTATTAATTTTGCAAGAGATTGACTTTGACAAATCGTCAGTTTTGGTCCGTGTCTTAATTCTTCCAACAGTCAAAAAAAATTGAAGAACTCGTATCGAAATAAGCGCAGAAAGCGTTACTCGACCAATTTTACAAATTATAAAAACAATTGCTTCGTTGAAAAAAGAAAGACTTCGCAGCAGGAAACTACAATTAAGATGTAAAACATCTGCGAGACCGATTCGTCGTATGAGAGAGACAGAGAGACAGAGAGAGAGAGAGAGAGAGAGAAAGAGAGAAAAAAATCAGCCTTTGTCGAAGGCGCAGATTCCACAGGGGAGACGAGATTCGTTGGCAATCTGCGGAGCGGAAGCGTCTTCTCGCGACACGGAAAAGGGACACGTAGCCGGTCAGGCTGCTGGCAATCTTCTTGGTCCAATTTGGCTCGGTAGGGAAAAATTCATTCCCGGGGCAGAAGGTTTTCATCTCTTCCGTGTGAAATCCGGGACAATGAGAGAGCCTGCTGCTCGCAGCACCGAAACTCTCGCCCTCACCCTCCCCGTCCCTTTTACCCGGCCATCTCTATTTCCCCCCTTTTATTCCCTTCACCCTTTCCTTCGCGCGCGCCTGCTAAAGCATCCGAGCGCCATTCATTATTTCCTTGGTTACCTCTTCAGCCGGAGAAAACTTCTTGGCAACGCAATTACGTCTTGTACTGTCCTCTCCGGTCTTTTGTCTCTCTCTGTCTCTCTCTCTCTCTCTCTCTCTCTCTCTCGTCCCCTTTTTTCTCCTCTCCCTCCCCCCCTTTCGTTTACCCCCGATGGCTCACCCTTCGCACGCAATTTTTCCATTCCTTTTCTCCGAGCGTCGGATTCTCTCTCCTTTTAACTCTCCGGCGGCTTGATTATGCGCCGTGAAATTGTATCAACGCGCTTGGAATTAACGCGGAGCTTGTTGTCCCCTATTTGGCTCCCCGCGGGTTGAAGGCCCGATTTAAAAGGCGAATTTCGCACGCGACGAACTACCGAGAATGCAATTTGAAGAAGCTTCTGTGGAACATGGTAACGAGAGCGCTCCCTTTGTTTCCTGCCAGCCAACCGATTTTAAATAGAAACGGCCATCGGATAACGAGATAAATGAAAAATTTGTTACTTTCCACGGAGTATAACCGGATTTTCTGCCGTTTTTTATTTCGTTCTTTTCTCGTTTTTCTTTCTTTCTTTCCTTTTTGTTGCATAGTCTCTTTTGTTGTATAGTCGCGGAGGATCGTTATTTTGCTTGCAAAGAAGCTATTGGAAAAATGATTCTGTCTAAACTGTTTGAATATTTGTTGCTTTCGAAAGATAGAATTTTTCAAAGGAGAGATTTCAATCCAAAATTTGAATTAAAACTGTCTTACGAAACTGATTGGGAACGGAGATTACTTAATTTCTTTATTGTCAACGGTGTCGCATTAAAATACCTTGCATTTTCGGAAAATTTCAAAGTGCAAGAATTTGCGATGTGCGTGTAACGTTTTCGAAATTATTGTACAGAAGTATCTTAAGCAAGCGACAAATTTCTGTTTCTGACTTCTCTTTCTTCAATTACTTTTAACAGCTTAGTCGTAAAATCAAAAACGTGACTTGGAAAATCAGAAAAAGAGAAATCCACTCATTCTTAATTAAACTATGAATTTTGTATATATTTATAAGAAATCAGAAACAATGACGATTCACTGCAACATATACAAATTTGGAAAACAAATTTACCGTTTCTTTTATAAAATTCGGGAATACTTCACCGCTTGCGCTGGTAAACTGGTTCGCGGACCATAACGAGTGACCAAACCGTATACAATAATTCGCCTTCTTTTTGAATTCATCTCTAGATATACCAATTACTAAGAAGTAATAAATTTATTACTTGTTTTGCCTGTGTTATATTATCAATATACTTAAAACTGATTTCGAAACTTACTATTAAAAATATCAATGTATTTAAAAACTGACAAAATATTGCAATTTGGGGCCAGATATTGTCGACGTGCGTGGCGACATGATTCCAGCGCAAGAGGTTGAAGATTCGCAGTTGCCTGTGTTATATTATCAATATACTTAAAACTGATTTTGAAACTTACTATTACAAATATCAATGTACTTAAAAACTGAGAAAATATTGCAATTTTGGGCCAGATATTCTCAACGTGCGTGGCGACATGATTCCAGCGCAAGAGGTTGGAAATTCGCGGTTGCCTGTGTTATATTATCAATATACTTAAAACTGATTTTGAAACTTACTATTACAAATATCAATGTACTTAAAAACTGACAAAATATTGCAATTTGGGGCCAGATATTGTCGACGTGCGTGGCGACATGATTCCAGCGCAAGAGGTTGAAGATTCGCGGTTGCCTGTGTTATATTATCAATATACTTAAAACTGATTTTGAAACTTACTGTTACAAATATCAGTATACTTAAAAACTGAGAAAATATTGCAATTTGGGGCCAGATATTCTCGACGTGCGTGGCGACGTGATTCCAGCGCAAGAGGTTAAGGATTCGCGGTCTACTGAAAATATTTATTCCATTCTCCGTGCGCAGTTGTATCCGCCACAGAGCGATAGCGAAATACAAGAATGGTAACTGAAGGAGTTAATTTATGACGTTCACCGTATCACGTTCCGCGACTATACGGACGTACGTATCTATGCCAAAGCAACGAAAATCGTAATATCGCGTTTCCCCCGGTTCGCGTTTCACCGGCTCGGTGTACGGCTCATTCTCTCGTACGTTATAATTAGTGGTCTAATGACTAGCACTCAGAGAGGGCGACGGGTAATTAAAACAATTCGCCCGCCTTGTCTCTCTCCCTCTCTCCGTCTCTCTGCCTCGTCCTCTTTCTTTCCGGCCGCTCGCTTCGTTCATACTGTTCGTCAGCTCGCGGGCTCGAGAGGCGACGCAAACTTGCCAAGAATTTTAGCGGCCGCGATATTTCAATTAGCATCCGGGGCTCATTTAAGCGGCAGTGAAAACGGCTGTTGCCGCGTTGCTCGCGTTACCGTTTGTTGCGAGGCACACTCTGAAGATGAGGTGAGAGGTTTTGACGGACAATGAGAAAGAAAAGAACAGGGATAGGCAGAACTGGACAAAGAGAAAAGTGGAGAAAGATAGATTCAAGGGATGGTTGCTGCGATATATTCTGTAAAAAGGACTGGATAGAGAAAGACAAAGAAAGAAAACCGAGTAGAGAGGTAATTGTTGCAAGACATTTTATTGTATAAGATGAGGTGAGATGACTGGGTAAAGAGATACAGAAAGAAGAGAAGAGAGATGGGATACAATGGGGGTGGTTGCTACAAAATACTGAGATATTCTGCAAAGATGAGATGATAGAGAAAAGATAGACAGAGGGAATAGTCTAACGATGAAAGAAATTGAGACAGACAGAAGGGGTAGTTGCTAAACAGTTTATACGTCACAAGTATGTTACAATGAGGAATCGTGCATCGTTGGCGGACACCGGATGGCTTTGCTTCTTGTTGCGCGACGAATAGTTGCACTTCTTCCGCTTCCGCGACACTTCCTCCTCTCGTTTACATGCACGCTCGGTGTTCGCGCGGAAAGCACGGCGCACAGGCGCTGCTTAATGGGTCGCCAGCGTCGAGTCGCCACTCTCGCAACCCTTCGTAATTGGGGTAGTGAAGAGTCAAGTGGCATGAATTCCTCAGGGCGCATTCGCCTTCAAGATTTTTATTTTATTTAATTTCATTTCATTTCATTTCATTTCATTTCGCTTCATTTCGCTTCATTTCATTTCATTTCATTCCATTTCATTTCAGTCTTTATCGCGTACCGTGAAATTTGTTTATCAGAGTGATAAGAACGACGAAGAATTTTTCTCTGAGGATTTTAACTGTCTAAATAAACTTAATGGCTCGTTTAATTCTTTCGTCGATCTAGATTCAGGAGGAAAAATCATGAAAAATTCTAGGATACTTGCGAAACGTTGAGCCATTTATTATAAGTTAAAGGTTTGTGAAATCTTTTCGAAAATAGAAGATTAATGACGCAATTTAAGATCAAATTCTTCGAGCCACACGTTCTATTATCTGTATCGTTGGGCATGAAATGAAACCAACGCGGAATACTCGATTCTTACGTGTAAACCGATTGCAATTAAAACGATCCAAGGTTCTTCTTCAAAGAATTTTCTCACGATATATACGCGTTATTTTACAATATTTATCGTTTACAATATAAACTTACTAATAAATAAATTTACAGTTGCAATATAAACTTCTAAATGAATTTACTAATAAATTCATAGTTATTTTACAATATCTTTAATTTGTATCTTTCTACCACTTTATACGTTCTGTCGTTTCGCCGGTGAGTGACGAGCTCGTTCAGTTTGCGAGTTTTGTGATTAACGGGACATCTTCCGTGCAATCGGATCGGGTAAAATCGGCGATTTGTCGCGTCGTTAACGCGAAATGAACCCTGTCGATTTCGCTAGGAACACCGTTGGGAAAGAGAGAGAGGAGGGGGGGGAGAGGGACGGTGGCGCGTTCAATTATACATTAATCGAATTATTATTCCCAATTACGCGGCGGCTTCATTAAAGTTGGAACCGATTAAAATTCGAGCACGGTGAAACGCGAGCCTCGCGTGCAAAATTCGGAATATTCGACGATGGAGGAACAACTGAAACGAGACGGACACAATATTATATGGAACGAGATGAACGCGAGTGATAAATCGCTTTAATCACGCTTTAACAACACCGGTGAATAAGGTGGAAAATAACGGGCAGAGGGTAATTCTGTAAATAATTAACTGGCGACAGATACGTTTACGCATCAACAATGAGAGTTTTTTCAATTTCTCGACAACTGCGAATTTAACGAGAGGGGGACAACGTGTTCGAAACGTTGGAGTTTCAGATTGAAAGCTGACTCTCTCTCTCTCTCTCTCTCTCTCTCTCTCTCTCTCTCTTTCTGGAATTATTTACGCATTTATATGTACAAAATGCTTGAAATTTTTAACGATTTTTACCTTGCGACGTTATATCTTTTGTTTTCATACAAACAGGTACTCCAGCCCTCTTTCTAATTCGAAAAACATCAGCTCGTAACATAAAGTTATCAGAAAAAAAAAAAGAGAAAAATTAAAATATCGAAATTGAAGAAACAACAAAAATATGCGTATCATATTTTTGCTCGCTTGATGTGTTTTACGTTACGATATTGCGGGAACGATAAATGAACATTCCGATATTCAGAGGCCGGAATACCTTGCACGCTTCAGCAAGCACGTTCCTTCATCGTTCGCAGCCAGAATATTGGCAAAAGAGGAACGCGTTATGGCAAAAAGAAGCCGCGATCGCCTGGATGCTTACGTGGATCGTCAAATATGGTAAGGGCTGGCTTAACGCACCCTTACGAGGAGAACGAGTACAGATGCAGGTGTGCCATAACCGGTCGAGGGTGTTTACGACACCCTCCGGCCAGAACAGACTGACGGGGATTAAATTAAATCCACGCTGAATCGGCGGTAGCGTGGCCTATCTCTCTCTACCTCTTTCTCTCTGTCTCTCTCTCTCTCTCTTTCTCATTGGCTCAATTTTCGTCTCAACCGATGCCAACGGGCGTTACCTGTATCTGCCATCACATCGACCGGAAATTAAGGTCGCCCAACGAGCTGGAGAAGTCACGTGTCGCGCGTCACTCCACCGGAAAACCGCCAAGTGTTCCGGACAACTGGCGAACCACTCGATTCTTAATTCCGTGTTCATTCTTTCCGATACCGACGGTTGTATCCTTCAGATACAGCGTGGTAAAATTATTACGAGACACAAGTATGGAGATTTTTTTCTAAATGATGGAAGCGGAACAAAAGCGTTTGCACTCTGGATGGAAAATTGCCGGATATTCGAAAGTGTTGCATCGTTGCGAGGAAATATTATACAACTATTCAGTTGCTCGCGAGATATTCTAATGTTCAAAGTTCAATAAAATGACGAAAGAAAAATGAACAAAGTCTCAGAGGAAATTGTTCTCTAGAAAGATACTTGAATTTTCTTTGTTCGCTTCTTTAACTTAACATATATTTTGTTAATACCGACAACTAAGTTTCGTAATTGAATTACGATGTCTGATTAATTCAGATTGAAGTCCCCCTTCGAATTTATTTGCACAATGCTGTTATAAAAATGTTTCATCGGGTCCGTGAAAATCTGTCTGGTGCCGCAGCGTATCGATTAATGGACACCGTACCAGAGGTTACGACCGATTTAATTTTTATAACTATTTAATTTCCTCCCGTCCCCTGCGAATTTTCTCGCGTGCGCGTTGCGATAACGGTCAGTTTCCCATACGCGTGCCGCGAGATTGACGCGAGAGCCACCGATATAAATCACCGGCCGGACGATCAATCGAGAAAGCGAGAACGAACTCAATAAAACTCGAATTAAGTAATGTACACGCGTTCGATACGAGCGACGTCACGCTCGATGATTGATACAGTGTTCGAATAACGCGCCACGAGAAACGAAGAGAGACAGAGAGAGAGATAGATAGATAGATAGATAGAGAGAGGAGAGAGAGAGAGAGAGAGAGAGAGAGAGAGAAAAGCGAGTGACGCGCAGTGGGAAAAGGACAATCCGTTATCCGAGTTCAATTACGATCGAGCCAGCTAGCCCGGGCTCGTCGATCAGCCGTAAAACCATTTACCCTTTAATAAGGATCGTTTCTCCTTTCTGTTTTCAGACAGAGATAGCGAAGAGGTTAAACGCCATAATTGCTCAGATCCTGCCGTTCCTCTCCCAGGAACACCAACAACAAGTCGCTACCGCTGTTGACAGAGCCAAACAAGTGACCATGACCGAACTCAACGCCATTATCGGGGTGAGTGCACGCCAATGGAAGATAAATCACGCGTACGTGATACACGCGGCCGTGTCGTGAACGCGCGTACGTCCACGTCCGTCGATACGCGCGTACATATGTTCGTAAGTTTACACGGGCGCGCGCGAAAATTTCGTGGGTGTTGTTTCGAAACACGTTGGAGGGACGGTACACGGTGTCACCGAGTGTTAGTTCTATCACGTGTTATCAATAAAAACCTTGTCTCTTTTCGTAGCATTTCGAAATTTCACGGAGTTCGTGTGACTTTGTAAAATCAGTCCTTTGTGGTCAAACCGCCGTGGTGATTCACGTTGGATCACTGAATCTTGCCGATGGAGATTAGCGAGATTAAAGAGTTCGATTAAATGAAAAATTTCAAACCACGACCTTTAAACTGTTACGATCGATCAAGATTTCAGTTAGATGTCAATGGATATTTAATTTTATTCGAAATTTTACACCGCGATGAAAAAGATTGTAAAATCGCGTAAATTTTCTCGGGCAATATTCCAACAAAATTGGACAGATTGTTTCGATTCGAACCGGCGGGACAGAAAGCCGCGCGTTCACGAACGGGGAACAAAGCGAAGCGATAATAGTAAACGATTAATACAAACCGTAGATTAAGCTCGATTATATTTCGCTTATCACCGTGCATTATAATTGCGGATGAAAGAGAAACGGACCGCAACATATGAAAATACAGATGTACACGGGGGTTTCGCCCCACACGATTCGGTCTCCACGATTAAACTTACAAACAGTATATCGGCGCATATATGCGCATCGTGTGACGTGACATTTGTATTTGCCGCCGAAACTATCCAGCAATCGTTGCCAATAGCGTCGGGATCTGCTAATTAATTATTAAACGCGATCGACGAACAGGGAACAACAAACAAATCGAGGGACGAGACGAGCCGAAATTTCTCACGGACGATCGAAATTGAAACGATCTCGTCGTTTCTCCAAATGGGAAATCAATTTTTGTTGCGCCACGCTCGCGAATCGATATCGCCGCCCGAAAATGATTTGTGGACACGCCGGTGGAATGTATTTTTTTTTTTTTTCGTTTTTCGTTGCTTTTTGTCTCTCTTTCTCTCTCTCTTTTAATCTTTCGCTGTCTGTTTTTTTTTTTCTTTCTCTAGCGCGATCGGTTGTTATTTTCATTGCGCAGAGTTATCGAAACGATGGACAGATAAATTTCTGAATTGAAAACGATTGCAGGGCGAATAGAAGAGAGAGAGAGAGAGAGAGAGAGAGGCGGATCACCACTACACCGGGAGCAAAACGATCGCACCGTGAAATTTGTTACGAGCCCAGGCGAAATTTGTCGCCAACGAGACGAATAAAGTTATTCGTCGCAATTACGCGTTTTATTAGTCAACGATCGCCGGTGTCGTTGTTATTCGTCGGTCGGTGTCAAACTTTAGTTTATTGTCGGGCAAGATTTCACGTTCGCCAATATATACGAGATACATACAGGTATATATACGAGATACATATATGTATGTATATATGGGGGCTGGCTGGCTGTTCGAGGGTTTATGGGCTTTCAGTTTTAAAGCAAACCTTTATGAATATCGAATAACGTTTGATTCATATCCCGTTCATCACGGGGTGGGTACTTGTTTTATGAAATATTTGACACTCTCTCCTTCTCTTTCTGTCTGTCTGTCTGTCTGTTTTATCTGTGTTTTATCTATCTATCTATCTATCTATCTATATATATATATATATATATATATATATATATATATATATATATATATATATATATCGTATTTTGCGTGTTTGCGTTTCGCACAAAGTGTCTCTAATTTTCATATCCAATTTTCAATATTTACGACCCAGAGCATTAGCCGATCGATATAACAGCAATTACCGATACGTTATCCGTAAATACGTGACTGAAATATTTCTACGACACGGATCGCGCATTTAGCAGGGTAATCTCCGGCTTTTTAAATTTTTCAAGGATAGCCACGATATAAATACACGGCATTTAGGGCAAAAAGTGAACAATAAAAGCGCTATGTACATACACACGTTCTGAATCGAAATTCTCCACGTGAGTATCGGGGCGTCTCTTCTCGTATCTAGACTGCGATTCCTTGTGCATTTTTGCGAACACACATCAAATTGAAACGTCGCGCGAACACGAAAGCCAATATTTTCCTTTTTCCTTTTTTT